>NC_037688.1:64335770-64569358 GCF_003255815.1 Theropithecus gelada
AGGGAGGGAGGGAGGGAGGGAGGGAGGGAGGGAGGAAGGAAGGAAAACTACCTATGCAAGGGAAGAGTCACCCAGAACACTGAGCTATACTACAGCCATTTGCTTTCCAACCAAACATCCCCACTGCTGTTTCCCCCGAGAGCTCCTGGCTTTCCCTGTGAGATTCCCCAGATACCACACTCACAGCACAATGAGGGTGAGGATGAAAAAGAAGTGCACGCTTCCAACGAGGTTCCGATAGATCCAGACAACCCACAGGTAGCCAGGCCGTGTACTCAGGGTGTCGATCCAGCTGTAGATGGAGTGAATGAAGAAAGGCAGACCTCGAAAAGGACCACAGTCAGCTGAAGGCTTCAATCTGGTCAAACAAAGATGGAAGAACATCTCTAGCACAAGACTCAGGGATGTTTATTTTAAAATCAGGGTGTCCTTTCTGGGCTCTGGGCCTGAAAACATCAAGTCTTGCCTGATCCACTCACACCCGCTTCCCAAAGAAACCCTCTTGCTCACAGCCTTGCTGGGGTGACCTGCACTCCAAGGACCGGCTCTCAGATCAGAGGGATCACCTCACCCAACAGCAGCCAATCCAAAGGCCAGGCAGTGACTTCTGTGGTAACTTGGCTCAATGATATGAATGGGGGCAGTCAGACTCTTTTTCTTAAGAACTTGAATTAAGGCCAGGCACTATGGCTCATGCTTCTAATCCCAACAGTTTGGGAAGCCAAGATGGGAGGATTGTTTGAGCCCAGAAGTTCAAGACCAGCCTGGGCAACATAGTGAGACCCCGTCTCTACAAAAAAATAATTAGCTGGGCATGGCAGCACATGCCTGTGGTCCTGGCTACATAGGAGGCTGAGGTGGGAGGATCGCTTGAGCCCAGGAGGTTGAAGCTATAGTGAGCTGTGATCACGCCACTGTACTGCAGACTGGGCAACAGAGCAAGACGCTGTCTAAAAAAGAACTTGAATTAAAGCCAAGTATGGTGGCTCGCCTGCAATTCCAGCACTTTGAGAGGCCAAGGCAGGAGGATCACTTGAGGCCAAGAGTTCAAGACCAGCCTAGGCAACATAGTGAGACCCCCATTTCTAAATAATAATAGTAATAATAATAATTAGCCAGGCATGGTGATGTGTGCCTATAGTCCCAGCTACTTCGGAGGCTGAGGTGGGAGAATCACTTGAGCCCAGGAGTTTGAGCTATGATTGGGCCGCTGCACTCCAGCCTGGGTGACGGAGCAAGGCACTGTCTCAAAGAAAGAAACTGAATGAAGAAGCATAAAGAGGGAAGCCTGTTAGCTATGGAGGAATGAGCAGAAACTATAGGGCAACAAGGAACTGGTGAGGAAGAGAGAGAAGAGAGTGGATACGCCAAGAGGAGCAAGAATGTTGTGGAGTAAGGAACTGAGGGCCCCAGTTTCACGGGTGTCCTAAAAATCATCTCCCTTGTTCATCAACCATGGTTTATTCTGTTAAGCACTATTCTAGTCAGGCTCTGGGGACTTCACATTAAGCAAGTTCCTGCCCTATTGGGCTTACGTTCTGGTGGGGAAAATGGACAATCGTTGAGTAACAATTAAACAAAGACTCACACAGAGGCATTCCTGATTATGAATGATGGAATGAAGGAAAGAAACTCAGGCCCGAGAGAGAGAAGCAGTGGGGAACTGAGAGCAGACAAGGAGGGCTGTGAAGGTCAGATCTTGGAGAGGACCTTGGAGCTGAGAATCAGAGGGTGGAGAGGAGGCAGCCAAGCAAAGGGAGTGGGGAGAGGACTTCACTCAGAGGACTCTGCCCATGTTGGGAGGGGCTTGCTGGCTTCCAGGAATGGGGTGAGGGCGGTGGGGTAGGGTACAGTAGAGCCAAAGGGAGGTGGGGTTGTAGAGGTGGGAGGAGCCGGGTCCATCCTGCCTTTCTGTTAATTTAGATGAAGTTCTGTTCCGGATGTGGAGGAACAGGGTGCGGGGGCATCTCCCCATTCTGGGAAGCTTCAGTTCTTGGCAGAAGTGAGAAAGCTACTCCTGACTATGGCTGTCAGATGGGTGGTGATCAAATGAGGATGTATTCCCTCCCTGGCTTTTAGTGTCTGTTGGTTAGCCAGGGAACTTAGGTTAGACACTGTATTAAGCATGTCTTTTTATTCTGATGTTTTAACATCTGGGGTCTTACTGATTCCAGCTCCCTGGGCTAGCTGCCCTTCCTTGGGCTAGCTTACAAAGCCCACCTTTCAAATGCAAACCAACCGATCCAGATCCCACACCCCCAGCTGCCCCCTTTATCAGGCTCTCACATCTGGGCCACCGCTCCCCTGCCCTAGTCACCCCAGGGCCAAGTGCCAGACAACTCAGGGCAGATCCACATCCCATAGCCTACTGACAAACCAGCCAACCCTAAACCTGCTTCCCCTGCCTTGCCCATTCCTTACCATAGAAAACCACAAGAAAGGCTCTAGCCCACGTTTCCCCTCACTCCCTCTGCCTCCTGACCTACCCCGATGCTTCCCTCTGTGGTCCTTTGTGGCACAGAGTGCCTCCCCTTCTCAGGAACTGTGAGTAATAAACTATCTTTCTAGTGGTGGTCATTCCGGACCTGTTGGGCTTCACCACACCTAGATTATTTATTTATTTATTTATTTATTTATTTATTTATTTATTTATTGAGACAGAGTCTCACTCTGTTGCCCAGGCTAGAGTGCAATGGTGCAATCTCGGCTCACTGCAACCTCCACCTCCCGGGTTCAAGCGATTCTCCTGCCTCAGCCTCCTGAGCAGCTGGGATTACAGGCATGCACCACCACGCCTGGCTACTTTTTGTATTTTTAGTAGAGACGAGTTCACCATGTTGGCCAGGCTCATCTTGAACTCCTGGCCTCAAGTGATCCACCCGCTTCGGCCTCCCATAGTGCTGGGATTATAGGCGTGAGCCACTGCGCCTGGCCTCACCACACCTGAATTATAATAAAACCTACATTTTAAAACACACACCCATCCACCCAGTCTCTAAAACCTCCCCCAAGGCCACCTTCTCCTACCTCCCCCAAGGCCACCTTCTCCTACCTCCAGATGGTGATGGCCAGGGTGCACAAGACCCCGGTGAAGGATGGGAAAAAAAGCAAGAGGATGAAGAAAGTCATCATCTGTGAGGCCCGCCAGGCTTTGCTCGGAGGCTGGAAATTCATCATCAGGCTGATCTGAAGAGAGAGAGGCAGCCACCTCCCATCTGCAGCCAGAGCAGCAGCAGAGGGACCCCAGCCAGGCCCAGCTTCCTGAGACCTTTGCAGAGCCCCCTTCCCCAGCTTTAAGCACCACCAGGTCACAGGCGACTGAACAAAGCTAACTGATGGCAACGTCGGACTGACTCACGTTTTTGGCGTAGAACATGATGAAAAGCATAATCATTTGGATAAGGGGCAGCAGGGGGCAGAAGAAGATTCCAATCCTGTGAGGGAGAGAGGGTGAGTGTCAGAGGCCGGGGGAGACAAAAGGAGTCGAGGTGAATCTGGGATGCTTGGAAGGAAGAGAAAGAGGATGTTGTGGCCTGGATTGTGTGTCCCCAAAATCCATATATTGAGGCCTTAACCCCCAATATCTCAGAACGTGACTGTATTTGGAGACAGGGCCTTGGAGAGGTGCTTAAGGTAGAACGAGATCACAGTAGGAGACCCTAATCCAGTACAACTGGTGACCCTAAAAGAAGAGATTAGGAGGCCAGGAATGCTGGCTCACGCCTATAATCCCAGCACTTTGGGAGGCCAAGGCGGGTGAATCACCTGAGGTCAGGAGTCCGAGACCAGCCTGGCCAACATGGTGAAACCCCATCTCTACTAAAAATACAAAAATTAGCCAGGCATGATGGCGCATGCTTGTAATCTCAGCTACTTGAGAAGCTGAGGCAGGAGAATTGCTTGAACCTGGGAGGCGGAGGTTGCAGTGAGCCGAGATTGTGCCATTGCGCTCCAGCCTGGGCAACAGAGCAAGACTCCATCTCAACAACAAAAAAAGAAGAGAGTAGGACATAGACACACAGAGAAACGAAGACCATGTAAAGACATGGGGAGAAGATGGCCGTCTATAAACCAAGGAAAGAGGCTTGAGACAGATCCCTCCCTTATGACCCTCAGAAGAAACCAACGCCACTGGCATCTTGATCTTGGCCCTCTGGCCTCCAGAACTGTAAGATATGAAATTGCTGTTGTTTAAGCCACTCAGTGTGTGGGACTTTGTTATGGTAGCTCCAGCCAACTAATACAGAGGGGGCCTGCTTCCATCCCAGCAAATGAGGCAGATTCCCACCATACCCAGTATCCTCAGCTGCCTTCTTCCCAGCTCTGAAAAGGAGATTTTATAGAGAAATCACCCATCCACCTGCTAAACCAACAGATGGTATTCAGCATGCCCTAAGCTAGTGTGTCCCAAATTTAGGGCATACCCTATGCTTTCCCCGCCTTTTTCTTCCTCCCCCATGGTATTCAAGTTCTGAGGTTCTGTAGGGACAAGGCATTGAACAGCACTGAGTTCCAAATGAGAAAGGCATTCCCTTTCCAACTCTCCTGCAGTGCTCGTGAGCAACAAAAGGAGAAAATCTCAGTGTGGTTCTAGAATGCTGTAACTCCTAACACATGCCAATCTCCCATTTTTTAACAAAAAAGGAGTAGGCTTTGGGCTGACAGCCTTGGCAAACAGTAACATCTCACTAGAATTTAGTGACATTTTGGAATGGGATTGCTTTTATTTTTCTAGTTATTTGTGATTTCTATCAAATGGCACTGGTTTTCCATTTATGAGTGTAAATAAAGACTCCCTTAAAAATGTATGTGAGAGGCCAGGCGCGGTGGCTCACGCCTGTAATCCCATCACTTTTGGAGACTGAAGCGGGCAGATCACCTGAGGTCAGGAGTTCGAAACCAGCCTGGCCAACATGGCAAAACCCCCGTCTCTACTGAAAATACAAAACTGATGTTTTGACATCTAGAGTCTTACTGACCCCAGGAAGACTGCCGATGTTGGGAAAAGCAGTCTGGCCATTTACAAAGGCCTTTCTTCCACATCATTTCAACTAGGATGCCATTGGGCAAGTTACTTAAACTCTCTCTAAACCTTAGTTTTCTAATCTTTAAATGGTGGACATACTAGTACCTACTCACAGGGATTTTTGAGAGGAATAAATGGGCATGGTGGCTCACTCCTGTTATCCCAGCACTTTGGGAGGCTGATGAAAAGCAGTTATCATCTACCATGACATTAAAAAAAATGTATTTGAGTAAAAAAAAAAAAGGCAAATAATAAAAAAAATTAAGTAGATAATAGTAAAGGTGAAACATCACTATATTGAAAAATAGGCAGGCTGGTGGTGTACAATAGACTAAAACTTGGAAAACGTGTTCCTCACTTCATCTCTATCACTGTCCCTAACATATATCCTTTTCTGTCATTATATTATCTTCTTGTAAAACTCATCATCAAAGGCAATATTCTCCTAAAACCCGCAAAGGTTAGAACTGTAATAACCATGGAAAAAAGAAAAGATATGTGTTTTTGATTGTGCTTATTCATGATTTAGCAACAAAAATCTCAAAGGCCCAGAAGTCATAATAGTAATTTCTTTTTTTTTCTTTTTGAGACGGAATGTTGCTCTGTCTCCCAGGCTGGAGTGCAGTGGCATGATCTCAGCTGACTACAACCTCCGCCTCCCTGGTTCAAGTGATTCTCCTGCCTCAGCTTCTCTAGTAGCTGAGATTATAGGCATCTGCTACCACAGCCAGCTAATTTGTATTTTTTAGTAGAGTCAGGGTTTCACCATGTTGGCCAGGCTGGTCTCGAACTCCTGACCTCAAGTGATCTGCTCACCTCGGCCTCCCAAAGTTCTGGGGTTACAGGTGTGAGCCACCATGCCTATTTAATCACCACGAAAACACTGTGAGTAGGTATCTCTACCATTTAAAGATTAGAAAACTAAGGTTTAGAGAGAGTTTTAGTAACTTGCCCAATGGTGTCCTAGTTGAAATAATGTGGAAGAAAGGATTTTGTAAACTGCCAAATTGCCAGCAGGTGATCTAGCAGCATGCAAACACATTACTTATTAAACTACCAAAGAAAGGTCCTCACTGTGTCTAAAAAATAAACTCATTAACTTTGAGTTATTTGCAGACAGTCAAATCACCCAGGGCAACTTTAAAGAGTCAGAAAATAAAACACTGTCCTGTTGTATGACATATTGGTGTTTGCAAAGCAGTTTTCATCTACCATGGCATTTAATCCTCAACATGATTCAAAGGCAGCTATTCTTTTTTCTTTTCTTTTTTCTTGTTCTTTTTTTTTTTTTTTTGTATGAGACAAAGTTTCATTCTTGTCACCCAGGCTGGAGTACAATGGCATGATCTCTGTTCACCGCAGCCTCTACCTCCCAGGTTCAAACGATTCTCCTGCCTCAGCCTCCCGAGTAACTGGGATTACAGGCACCCGCAACCATGCCCAGCTAATTTTTTGTGTGTATTTTAGTAGAGATGGGGTTTTGCCATGTTGGCCAGGTTGGCCTCGAACTCCTGGCCTCAGGTGATCCGGCCTCCCAAAGTGCTGGGATTACAGGCATGAGCCACCGCTCCTGGCCTTTTTTTTTTTTTTTGAGACAGAGTTTCACTCTTGTTGCCCAGGCTGGAGTACCATGGCACAGTCTTGGCTCACTGCAACCTCCGCCTCCCGGGTTCAAGCGATTCTCGTGTCTCAGTCTCCCGAGTAGCTGGGATTACAGGCATGTGCCACCATTCACGGCTAATTTTGTATTTTTAGTAGAGATGGGGTTTCACCATGTTGGTCAGGCTGGTCTTGAACTCCTGACCTTAGGTGATCCGCCCGCCTCAGCCTCCCCAAGTGCTAGGATTACAGGCTTGAGCCACCACACCTGGCCTTAAAGGCAGACATTCTTATATGCATTTACAGATGAGTCTGAGGCTCAGATAAGCACAGTGATCTCCATGAGTGGCAGAGCCAGCCTCAGAATTCAGTTTATCCTGTTCCAAATCCAATACTTTCAAATTAGCAACACCCCATCAGATGGAACCTGGGAATGTGATTCACCATACAGAATTCCGGCATTAACTGCATCATGTTAAAATAAATAAGGAAAAGTAAGGCAGGAAGATTGCTTGAGCTCAGGAGGTTGAGGCTGCAGTGAGCCATGATCATGCCACTGCACTCCAGCCTGAGCAACAGAGTGAGACCCTGTCTCAAAAATAAATGAATAGGCTGAGCATGGTGACTCACACCTATAGGTGGCCTCCAGGCCTCCAGGTTGGGATCCCTGCTCTATGCTGATTCTTGTCTGAAGTCCTTAAGCTCTCATAAAGGAAAATGGTAGTCTAAATGCTAAATTCATGGTTCTCAGACTGGCTGGATGGGGTATCACCCATGCAGCTTTAAAAACAACAGATTCTGGGGCTTTGCCACCAAAACACCAACTCCACAGTCATGTGGGAACCACTGGGCATTTTGCTGAGTCACAAAACTTACCACACCAGAGTTTGTGCATAGATCAGTTCTAGAACGTTCCTGGCAATGTCAAACTCCGGAAGGCCAAGACTTGTGATCAGCTGCATCCCAATGATCCTGTGAAAACATACTGAGTTTAGTACCCAAACCATAACTCCCACTTTCAGAAGATCCCCCACAGACTAGGACAATCAAAAGAGACCCTCACCAGCTTAAAATAAAGTCATAAGTTTCCTTGAAACTTTTTCAACCGTTCTAAATCTATAAGCATGTTTTTGAAGAAGTAATTGAAGGGATTGAGGGAAAACTAATTTAACACAATGCAGTCAAGTGGGGGTACTGCTAAAGTGGTTTAAAAAGTTCTAGATAACATTTGTTACCCTGAACATTTAAATTATTCCACTATTATCTTATACCCCTCTTTGCTAATTAAAGCTTCTTTTTTCATGAACCGGATAAACTCAGCACCTCTCAACTCAAATAAACATTTTTACATTTTTGGTTGCTGCTATCAAATTAATTATGTTTCCCTGTGTTCTAAATCCACAAGAAGGAAATCAAGTTTCCATTGACTCTGGGGAAACTTGATTCCATATTAATTTATTCATAAAGAGGAGTTGCCAATTAAAAAAAAGAGTTCTGTCAAAAAAAAACCTCTTCACTTTTCTTTTTTTTTTTGAGATGGAGTCTTGCTATGTCACCCAGCGTGGAGTGTAGTGGCGCAATCTCAGCTCACTGCAACCTCCACCTCCCGGGTTCAAGCGATTCTCCTGCCTCAGCCTCCCAAGTAGTTGGGATTACAGGCACGCACCACCACGCTTGGCTAATTTTTGTATTTTTAGTAGAGATGGGGTTTCACCACATTGGCCAGGCTTCTCTTGAACTCCTGACCTCAGCTGATTCACCCGCCTTGGCCTCCCAAAGTTCGGGATTACAGGCATGAGTCACTGCACCCGGCCAAACCTTTTCACCTTTATGTCCAGGCCCTCAACAGAGGCTAAAATAAAAGCACATTTTGGCAAAAATGAATGAGGAAATTTGGCATTGAATCTACCCACTGATAAAATAATCAACATCAGACCATCTTATCTGATGGTCAGACCATCTTGTTACTAGAGCAGCTTGCAGAAATACATAAATGTCTATAAGGAATGAGAGGCTCATCATATTATTAAAAAAAAGAATTACTAAATTTAAAAAACCAGACATGGGACAATGACAGTGCCTCAATTCTGTATATATTGTATCTAATATAAAATTAGTACATCAATTCAATTAAAACAATGAGAAAAATCTACATGTGCTGACATGGAAAGATGTCAAGGCATAGTGGCAGATCAATAAAAGCATATTCTACAATATGTTGCAGTGTGACTCCATTTTTGCTTTTGAAAATTATGTAGTATTATATAGTAAAGACACATACAGAACAATGTGTGCATAGAAAAATCTGGAGGAATATATACTAGAATATTAAAATAATCTATAGTGGATAAGATTTCTTTTTTTTTTTTTTGAGACGGAGTCTCGCTCTGTCACCCAGGCTGGAGTGCAGTGGCCGGATCTTGGCTCACTGCAAGCTCCGCCTCCTGGGTTTATGCCATTCTCCTGCCTCCACCTCCCGCGTAGCTGGGACTACAGGTGCCCGCCACCTCGCCCGGCTAGTTTTTTGTATTTTTTTGTTTTTTTAGTAGAGACAGGGTTTCACTGTGTTAGCCAGGATGGTCTTGATCTCCTGACCTCGTGATCCGCCTGTCTCAGCCTCCCAAAGTGCTGGGATTACAGGCTTGAGCCACCGCGCCTGGCCCAGATTTCTTTTTTCTTCTTTTCTTTCTTTGCTTCCTTCTTCTTCTTTTTTTTTTTTTTTTTTTTTTTTTTGAGACAGAATCTTCCTATTTTGCCCAGGCTAGTCTCAAACTCCTGGCCTCAAGTGATCCTCCTGCCTCAGTCTCCCAAAGTGCTGGGATTATAGGCGTGAGCCACTGCCCTCGGCTCGATAAGATTTCAAATGGCTCAGTTTGTCTTTTATTTCTAGAATTTGTTTTCAAAAGGTTGTAAAAGGTCAACTGAACCAAGTGAACTATGACAACAGAACTGTCAGGTTAAGGTGAAATTTTAGCTAATTTAGAAGCGAACAGTATCCCCAAGGACAACAGGCAGACTTGGAACAATGCGCGCTTTGAGTATGTCAGGGACCTGTACGTCCCACTCAGCCAGGAATCAGGTTCTGGTTACAGCATCGGGCACTAATTACTTAAGAATGACAAATATTTACCTCCTCAGAAACTCTCCCAGGAAGGAATCGGCTAAAGAGAACACAAAATCCATCAGAAGGAGACGGTAGATGTCCTGGCCAATGAGAGTTTCCCAACACTGGAAGGCAAACAAGAGTCCGGATGTGGGAAGGGGCTGTGGCCTCAGCCCAATTCTCCTCTGTTCCTGGCTGTATGTACCCATTAGGACATAGCTAATGGTTGGGTTTGACCAAGTCCTTGTGTACTCAAAAAAGTAGATCCACTCTGAAAATATGCAGCTGAGTTTGTTTTCAAGGGTGTTGTTCTCTTTTGGGTTTCCTTCTTCCCCTGTTTAAAGCTTGCCTTCCACACATACCCAAACTTTCCCAGTTCGTGATCTCTCCCCGTAAAACTTTTCATCCCTGCCCTATCCCCTCTGGATCCCATTTCTCAGCCAAGGGTAATCAGTTTCTTCAAGAGAGCAGGAAGTGCCAATGGCTAAGAATGCCTTCACTCTTTTTGCTTATTGACCTTACAAAAAATCAATTAATGTCTGCTTGATTAAGAAAGTGGCCTAGAGGTTTAGTAGGCTAGTGTAAACTGGAAGCTCAGATTAGTCAGTTTATGAAAGTAGTGGCTAGGAACTTCTGCAGGAAGTCAGTGCTATCAGCTGATAGACTGGGAGCTTTTAGATTTGGCTGGAGGAGAGGAAACTTTTGGGTACATGGCCCAAAGATGGATGAATGATGGATGGGCAAATGGATAGATGGATATACAGATGGATGGATGAATAGATGGCTGGATGAATACATGAATTGATAGATGGATGCATGCATGAATGAATACATGGATGAATAAATGGATGGATGGTTAGATAAATGGATGGATTAATACATGAATGAATAGATAAATATATATATGGATTAATGGATGGATGGCTACATACATGGATGGATAAATGGATAAGTGGATGGATGGATGGATGAATGGATGGATAGATGGATACATGGATGGACAGATGAATACATGGATGGATGTATAGATGCATGGATGGATAAATGAATGATAGAGGGATGATGGATGGATGCATGAATGGATGAATGCATGGAAGAAGAATATGGTATCTGCTATAAGCATACTAACTTGCAGGGCTGATTTTGATTCTCTTCGACAATTACGGAGAGAAGTTGAGGGTGCCATGTTCATGTGAAATGGTTTGAGTCTAGACACAGCAGAGCTATTTTAGAGCCCAGGAATAATGGGTGACAGAGAAATAAAGAGAGGCTCCTGATTCCCTGACTCTACTTCCAACCCCAGGGCATCCTGGGTATCTGAGGGCTCATGATGACCATCAGCTAAGGATTACTGTGTAATGTAAAGGCACATTATCATGGGGGATGCAGTAGCAGGGGCAGAGGCATCCCAATGAGAAGGCCAGGGAAGTTGGCTTGTTCCTAAATCCATATGGGACACTACCCTCAGGCACCCATTCTCTGAGGTTAGTGAAGACTAGAAACTGTAGTCAAGTGAAGGAGGGCCAGGAACAGTCAGCATTAGGACATAATTGTTACTGCCAGCATTTATGAGTTTACAGATTGGTAAAGTCCAGGGTATCTAGGTTACAGGAAAAATAGAACATCAAGGATCAAAAAGGATTTTGTCCAACCCCAAGGCTGTTAGGACAGACTAGCGCTAAAATTACTAGCGTCCACTGCATATGCTGGGCAGTGAATTTACACTACACATTATATTGTTTAATCCCAATTTTACAGATGAGAAAACTGAGGATCAAAGAGATTAAGTGACTCGGCAGATGACACAGCACAGCTGGCCTTCGAGTCTTCTCCTCCTGACTCTAGAACCTGAGCTTTTTTTGTTGAGACCCATTTTGCCTTCTGTTGCTTTCCAGATTAGTTTTCATTCTCTTCCCACAAAGGATTAATACCAAATACGGAGTGTGATGGCTCTTGAGAAACCCATGTCCTCCCTGTTGGTCAAATGCTAAGAAACTAAACTTAAGGCAGAGCAGCTTAGAATCTCACCTCTTCACCAGACAGGGCCACGTTGTTGAGCCAATAGTAACAAAGAATGCCAACGATTGTTATTTTCAAAAGGATGTTTCTAAACAGAAGAGACAACATTTATGATTACTTTCAATAACAGTCTTTCACACTGTCTGCCAATAGTTCCTTTGGGGCACATGGTAAGATCGAAATTCCTGGCCCTTGTGGTTGGAGGGGGTTCTGGTGAATGAATTGTGAGCAGAAGCAATGTGTGTCACTTCTAAGCTGGAGCACTTAATGCCCCTGTGAGACCCTCCAGAACTCCCCATCTTCCTTTTGGAAAGGCGATCAACGATATTCAAGATGATTGCCGCTCTGTCAGCCTAGATCCCTCAGTGACTAACATAGGAAGGTCACTCCTGCCAATCCACACTGTGTACATAACATGGGTAAGAAATAAACCTTTGTGTTCTAAACCACTGAGATTTGGGGGATTGTTACTGAACTATAACCTAATTTATTCTGACTGATACGTTCTCTTTTGTTGCATCTCCAAATGGTCTGATTTCACTTCCCATTATAATAATAGTAAATGTACATAATGTTTATTGGGTGCTGACACAGCATACACTGCCAAGCTCTTTATTGAATCATCCTCCTCAGTCTTTACAACTCCATCATCTAGTAGATAGTATTTTATGCCCATCATACTCAGTATGCAAGGTTATGGGGTGCAGTAAGACCTAATATTTCCCCTTCTATATGTACTTTAAAAAGTGGCAACATGGATCAGTGGTTGGGATGTGGGGAATAATGAGGGCATAGGAATATGGTCAGAGTTTTCTTTCTTTCCCCTTCCTTCCTTCCCTCCCTCCCTCCCTCCCTTCTTTCCTTCCTTCCTTCCTTCCTCCTTCCCTCCCTCCCTCCCTCTCTCTTTCTTTCTTTCTTTCCTTTCTTTCTTTCCCTCCTTCCTTTCCTTCCTTCCTTCCTTCCTTCCTTCCTTCCTTCCTTCCTTCCTTCCTTCCTTCCTCCCTCCCTCCCTCTCTCCTTTCTTTCTCTCTCTCTTTCTTTCTCTCTCTCTCTCTTTTTGAGACAGGGTCTCATTCTGTTACCCAAACTGGAGTGCAGTGGTATGGTCATGGCTCACTGCAGCTTTGACTTCCCAGGCTCAAGCACTTCTCCCACCTCAGCCACCTGAGTAGCTGGGACTACAGGCGCAATCAACCATGCCTGACTAATTTTTAAATTTTTTGTAGAGATGGAGTCTCACCATGTTGCCCAGGCTGGTCTTGGACTCCTGGGCTCAAGCAATCCTCCCACCTTGGCCACAGTCCAAAGTGCTAGGATTACAGGCATGAACCACTGCACCTGTCTGGAATTTTCATAATATGGATTGGGTATAATCAACTGACTGACCGAATTGCTCATTCATTCACCAACCATTCTTGAACACGTATGATATCCCAGGCACTGTGAACAAAGCAAAGATTTCCCCATAAACTGTGGGGGAGGAAGATACTAAAGAAATAAATACGAATACGTCAGGAAGTGGTAAGAAAATTATACTGCAGAGAGCAAGCTGAGATCGTGCCACCACACTCCAGCCTGGGCGACAGAGTGAGACTCCATCTTAAAAAAAAAAAAAAGAAAGAGAAAATTATACTGCAGAGGAGAAAAGGTGGTAGGGAGCTGTTATTTTTAATGGGATATGTAAGGAAGAGTGCAACGTGAGGGTGATGTTTGAAGAATGCAAAATGCATTCGGGAAGCAAGCCATGTGGTCATGTGTGGGAAGAACATTCCAGGCCCATGCAAAGGGCAAAGGTCCAGAAGCGGGAATATGGTTTGGCATGTTTGTGAATGCTTAGGAGGCCTGTGACGGGGACAGGCAGTGAGCAAGAAGGACAGGGGGAGAAAATGAAGCTGGAGCGCTGGCTGGGAGCCAGATCTCACAGACCAGGGTAAGGCAAGGGCTATGGAACTGATCAGCAAAGAAACTCAGTCTGCATTGTACAGACCTATACTTTTTTTTTTTTTTTTTGAGACAGAGTCTCGCTTAGTCACCCAGGCTGGAGTGCAGTGGCGCAATCTCGGCTCACTGCAAGCTCCGCCTCCCGGGTTCACGCCATTCTCCTGCCTCAGCCTCCCGAGTAGCTGGGACTACAGGCGCCCGCCACCTCGCCCGGCTAATTTTTTGCATTTTTAGTAGAGACGGGGTTTCACCGTGTTAGCCAGGATGGTCTCGATCTCCTGACCTCGTGATCCGCCCGCCTCAGCCTCCCAAAGTGCTGGGATTACAGGCGTGAGCCACCGCGCCCGGCCTTTTTTTTTTTTTTTTTTGAGACGGAGTCTCCCTCTGTCACCCAGGCTGGAGTGCAGTGGCATGATCTCGGTTCACTGCAACCTCCACCTCCCAGGTTCAAGCAATTCTCCCGCCTCAGCCTTTCGAGTAGCTGGGATTACAGACGTGCGTCAGCACGCCCAGCTAATTTTTGTATTTTTATTAGAGACGGGGTTTCGCCATGTTGGCCAGGATGGTTTCAAACTCCTGACCTCAGGTGATCCACCTGCCTTGGCCTCCCAAATTGCTGGGATTACAGGCATAAGCCACCGCACCTGGCCTACAGATCTATACTTATAAACCCCACCATAACCAGGAAGAAGTCAGGGAAGAAACTAGAAGGACAAAATTTGGGTAGTTCCAGGCTTTGTGTATCAAAACTCTGGGATCACTTCTAGCACATATGATGCCTTTGTGGGAATCACAAAAAGGCACCCTGTGGGTGCCAGTGAGTTGCCCAAAGCACTCCTCCCACCTTTGTTTGGGTGGTGGAATTACAAAAATGCGCCTCTTCCTCCCATCTGAGGCAGTAGGTACCAGGACTCACAGCTTGACTAAGGGGAACACTGGATGATTTCAGTCCCCTCCTCAGCCCAGGAGCCTTTGCGTGTGCACTGCCTGCCCATCTGTACATCCCATACTTGAGAACTACATCAATCCACCGCTAGTAGCAATCAGGAAATCAATCAAGCCATGACTTTGAGCAAAAGCCCACACCACACAAACACACTTCGCTCTTTTGTTGTTAAGACAGGGTCTTGCCCTGTCGCACAGGCTGGAGTGCAGTGGTGCAATCATAGGTAACCTCAGACTCCTGGGATCAAGTGATCCTCTCACCTCAGCCTCCTGAGTAGCTGGCACTAACAGGTACATGCTACTGCATCCAGCTGACTTTTTGTAGAACCAGCATCCGGCTATGTTGCCCAGGCTGTTCTCGGACTCCTGGTCTCAAGTGATCCTCCCCTCTCAGCCTCCCAAAGTGCCGGGATTACTGGCATGAGCCACCATGCCCAGCCACATTTTACTTTTGAAATTCCTTCTTTCTGGAGAACAAAACTTTGATACTAAAGCATAATCTTTTCTAGCTACCATCCCACTTCTCTCCATGGAAATAGAGGCTGGTGTTGGGCACGACAGATCACCTACCGGATCAGGAGAATGTAGACTTCGTGCCGCGGCATCTCGTACCTCTCCACGAGCCTGAACATGGAGTAGAAGCACGGCACGGCCAGATTAATGCAGGACACAACGAAAGGCAGTAACAGCACCGCTCCAGGGTTACTGTGCGTCTTTAGGAACTGCAGGGGATTGGGGAGAGAATAGAGGGCTGACTTGTACACTGTACCCCTTTCTGCCCCACCCAAAAGTCTCCCATGATAGAAAACCTGAGAAGTAGCTCCTCTGGGGTTAACTATTCAGCTATTTATTTATTTTAATTGTTTTGAGATGGAGTCTCACTCTGTTGCCCAGGCTGGAGTGCAGTGGCGCGATCTCGGCTCACTGCTACTTCCACCTCCTCAGTTCAAGCAATTCTCCTGCCTCAGTCTCCAGACTAGCTGGGATTACAGGCATGCACCACCACACCCAGCTAATTTTTGTATTTTCAGTAGAGATGGGGTTTCCCCATGTTGGCCAGGCTGGTCTCGAACTCCCGACCTCAGGTGATCCATCCACCTTGGCCTCCCAAGGTGTTGGGATTGCAGGCATGAGCCACCACACCTGGCTAGGTTAACTGTTTTAGTAACTGTTTTAGCTAGGTACCATTAATTTGCTTACCCTGTGCCAAGCAAACTGAGGCTCAGGGAGGGGAAGACACTTATCCAGGGTCACCTAGCAAGGAAGTGGCAGATTGGAGCCTAGGTGGGTCTCACTCAGGAGCCTGAGCTCGAACAGTCATTCTGTGGCTTTCTCTTTTTTACCAAGATGCCCGGGGCAATGAGGATGTGCTCCCGTCTGTTGACCATAAGCTGAGTCTCCTGAAGCTACAGCCTAAGGGGATCAATCACCATGGAATTTCTCCTTGCCTCTCCTGTGTGGCCTTGTTCATTTTCACCAGGCTTCACCTGTCTCTGAGTTCCGAATTAGGGGGGTTGGGGTGCTTCTGCTAGCCCGTGCTGCACATTTTTCTTTCTTTGGAGACAGAGTCTCGCTCTGTTGCCCAGGCTGGAGTGCAGTGGCATGATCTCAGCTCACTGCAACCTCTGCCTCCCAGGTTCAAGTGATTCTCCTAGCTCAGCCTCCCGAGTAGCTGGGATTACAGGGGTGTACCACCACACCCGGCTAATTTTTGTATTTTCAGTAGAGACGGGGTTTCACCATGTTGGCCAGGCTGGTCTCGAACTCTTGATCTTAAGTGATCCACCCGCCTCGGCCTCCCAAAGTGCTAGGATTACAGGCGTGAGCCACTGTGCCCAGCCCCGTGCTGCACTTTTGTGTGAGGCTGGGAGAGGCACTGGGCCTCCAGGAGGAGGCAGCACTCCAGCATTTGTCTGGGAGTGGAGCCGGGGCTGCACCTCTGCCAGGCATCCTCGGTGACCCTTGGAGTTACCTGATATGTCACATTCCCACATCCTCCCTGCATGGCCTCATCCTACCTCCGTCTACCTCTGGATGGTTCAAAAGCACCACTTGCATTTTTGGTGGTATCTTTGGAGCCAGGGTAACCTGGGTTCCAGTATGGCTCCCTCCCCACACGGAAGTTACAAGGTCTAGGGCCAGATCCTTAGCTTCTCTGAGCCCCTCTTCTCCATCTGTACAATGGAGAAATGATCACATAACCCACAGAGAGGTTGCAAGAATTAACTGAGATTAAACAAGGCAAGGTCTGGCCCCAGGGCTGTGAAACGACACAGCTGAGCTACCGTTCATGTGAAATCGTAGTCACCAATGAATGACCACCACCGTAGCCAGGACTACAGGTGCATGCCACCATGCTGGGCTAATTTTTAAAATTTTTGTAGAGATGGAGTCTCCATGTTGCCCAGGCTGGTCTCGAACTCGTGGGTTCAGGTGATCCTCCCGCCTCAGACTCCCAGAGTGTTGGGGTTACAGGTGCAAGCCACTGTGCCTCACCCCTGCATTTTTAACAAGTTCTCTGCTGGTGCTGATGCTGTGGGCCATAGATCCTGGGTTGAACCATGGGCTGCACACCACCGTTCCCCTCCAGCACCTTATCCCTATACCTGGTTCTCTCTGCCCTGGACCCTGGTGTTGGTTACCTCTAAGTTGTACTCAGCCAGGTAATAAACGGCTGCACAGCAGGCTATGGCCACACCTGTAGAGACAACCCAGGCCATCACGTAGGTAGAGAAGCGGGTCAGCTGCTGATTGAACGTTAACTTGGCATTCTCCTGACGGAGCTCTGACAGGTTCTCCTAGAAACATAAGAAAGTCAAGTTTATGGCTGGGCATGGTGGCTCATACCTGTAATCCCACTACTTTGGGAGGCCAAGGCGGGTGGATCACTTGAGATCAGGAGTTTGAGACCAGCCTGGCCAACATGGTGAAACCCTGCCTCTACTAAAAATACAAAAATTAGCCAGGCGTGGTGGTGCATGCCTGTAATCCCAGCTACTCGGGAGGCTGAGGCAGGAGAATCACTTGAACCCGGGAGGTGGAGGTTGTAGTGAGCAGAGATGGCACCACTGCACTCCAGCCTGGGTGACAGAGTGAGACTCTGTCTCAAACAAATAAATAAATAAACAAATAAATAAAAATAAAGGAAAGTCAGGTTTATCTAGAGATCCCTCTCCACTGCTAGCAAAGATCCCCAGGGAATGCTTGCCACACCCAGAGACATAAATCCAGCCCAAATCCACAGGTGAGAGAGAGGGGGAGCATTTATGATGAACAGGGATTATGGGAGACCCACGGAGGACTCTGAAATGGGCCAAGAATCTCCAAACACTGCTTCCATCTTACAGAAACAGTTGGGATTAATAGATAGGGACCATGTTCTTGAGAAAAGCACACTGAGGTCACAAAATTCTTTCTTGAAGAATAAGGTTGGGTATCTACACTGAGAAAGAAGCTCACATCTGTAGCCCTCTTGTTGAAGCCCCTTTATCTGGCTGGGTTTGGTGGCTCACACCTGAATTCCCAGCATGTTGGAAGGCCAAGGTGGGAGGATCACTTGAGTCCAGGGGTTTAAGGCCAGCCTGGGCAACATAGTGAGACTCTCTCCCTAAAAAAATTTAAAAATTAGTTGGGCACGGTGGTATGCACCCGTAGTCCCAGCTACTTAGGAGGCTGAGGTGGGAGGCTAACTGTAGCCCAGGAGGTCGACACGACAGTGAGTTATGATTGCACCACTGCACTCCGGCTTGGGTGACAGAGCAAGATCTTTTCTCGAAAACAATAAAAAAAATTTAAAGCCCCTTTATTTATAAAATCAACTTGCTTTTTTTTTTTTTTTTTTTCTTTTTTTGAGACGGACTTTTCGCTCTTGTTGCCCAGGCTGGAGTGCAGTGGCGCGATCTTGGTTCACTGCAACCTCCACCTCCCGGGTTTAAGTGATTCTCCAGCCTCAGCCTCCTGAGTAGCTGGGATTACAGGTGTCCGCCACCACACCCGGCTAACTTTTTGTCCTTTTTTAAAGTAGAGATGGGGTTTCATCATGTTGGCCAAGCTGGTCTTGAATTCCTGACCTCGTGATCTGCCTGCCTCATCCTCCCAAAGTGCTGGGATTAGAGGTGTGAGCCACCACGCCCAGCTGCTTTTTCTTTTTAATAAGTTTGTGTCTATAGACCAGCGTTTCTCGACCTCTGCACTATTGACATGGTGGGCTGCATAATTCTGTGTTGCGGGAGCTGTTCTATGCATTGTAGGATGTTTAGCAGCATCACTGGCCTCTACCCACTAGATATCAAGAGCACCCTCTTCCCAATTGTAACAATCAAAAAAGTCTCTAGATGTTGTCAAATGTCCCCCTGAGGGGCAAGATTTCTCTGGGTCGAAAATCATTGCCCTGGCTGGCTCACGTCTGTAATCCCAGTACTTTGGGAGGCCAAGGCGGGTGGATCACTTGAGGCTAGGAGTTCGAGACCAGCCTGGCCAATATAGTGCAACCTCATCTCTACTTTAAAAAATCCAAAAATTAGCCAGGTGTGGTGGCAGATGCCTGTAATCCCAGCTACTTGGGAGGCTGATGTAGGAGAATCGCCTGAAACCAGGAGGCAGAGGTTGCAGTGAGCCAAGATCACACCACTGCACTCCAGCCTGGGCAGCAGAATGAGATTCCGATAAAAAAGAAAAGAAAGAAAGAAAGAAAAACAGCCGGGCATGGTGGCTCATGCCTGTAATCCCAGCACTTTGGGAGGCCAAGGCAGGTGGATCACGAGGTCAGGAGATCGAGACCATCCTGGCTAACACAGCGAAACCCCCTCTCTATTAAAAATGCAAAAAAAAAAAAAAAATTAGCCAGGCATGGTGGTGGGCTCCTGTAGTCCCAGCTACTTGGGAGGCTGAGGCAGGAGAATGGTGTGAACCCGGGAGGCAGACCTTGCAGTGAGCTGAGATCGCACCACTGCACTCCAACCTGGGCAACAGAGCAAGACTCTGTCTCAAAAAAAAAAAACACACACACACACACACAAAAACCAAACAACAACAACAAAAAAAAACTACTGCCTGAGAGTAAATTTTTTTCTTTCTTTTTTTTTTAAATTTATAGAGACAAATTCTCGCTGTGTTGCCCAAGTTAGTCTTGAACTCCTGAGCTAAAGCGATCCACTTGCTTTGGCCTCCCAAAGGGCTGGGATTACAGGCATGAGCCACCTAGAGAAAAGCGCCTGGCCTAGAGTAAAGTTTAAACCTGGAACTGTGGGGTCAAGAAACAGGTATATTAGCCAGGTGCAGTGACTCACACCTGTAATCCCAGCACTTTGGGAAGCCAGGATAGGAGGATCACCTGAGCCCAGGAGTTCGGTACCTGGAGAACATAAGGAGACCTTGTCTTTACAAAAAATAAAAGTTAAAAAATTAGCCAGGCATGATGGCTCACGCCTGTAATCCCAGCTACTCGAGGGGCTGAGAAGGGAGGATCACTTGAACCCAGGAGTTTGAGGCTTACAGTGAACTATGATCGAGCCATTGCACTCTAGTCTGGGCAAAGTACATTTAATAGTGATATAAATTGCTAAACTGGCCTCCGATAAGATTGTATGAATTACAAAGCCAACATGTCATGGGAAAACGTCCATTTCTCTACACCAGCTCTAGGCACTATGAATATTTTAATTTTTTTTTTTTTTTTGCCAGTCTCATGGGCAATAAAACAATACTTCATTATTACTTTAAGAAAAGTTACATGTATATTGGAGAAGGGAAGGAGACCAGCCGACAGCAAATGAGTAAAGTGAGCTCGCCTTACCCTTATCTCGGTGCTGAGATTCTTCTGTTTTAGCTTCACAGCTTTTTCATGAGTGACAGTGAAGTCCCAGCAAAAGATCAGCTTAGTGATCCCTCCAGAGTAAATGTGGGGGTTAATGAAGTTGTCCCGGAAGTACTTGGCCATGCTAGAGAAGGCAGAAACCGGAACACCTGAAGGTTATTACGGCAGTCATTGGAAGTGCAGGGCTTCAACAAAGGGCAGCCCTATTATTAATGGTGAAAGGCAACGTGAAGACTTAGCCCCAAGCTGCTGGCCTGGAGCAGTGTGGTCACAACACAGTGGTTAAACAAGCACTGGCTTTGGGGCCACACAGGCCTGGCTTGCAACTCTAACAACTGAGTTGCCAACTGAGGGATTATTGTCTTGTGAATGGTTCTGATTCTGAGCCTCAGTTTCCACATCTGTAGAGAGGGAATAACAATAGTACTCACCTTACAGAATTTTTTTTTTTTTTTAGACAGAGTTTCACTCTTGTCTCCCAGGCTAGAGTGCAGTGGCGTGATCTCTACTCACCGCAACCTGCACCTCCAACGTTCAAGCGACTCTCCTGCCTCAGTCTCCCAAGTAACTGGGATTACAGGCATCCATCACCACGTCCGGCTAATTTTTGTATTTTCAGTAGAGGCAGGGTTTCACCATGTTGGCCAGGCTGGTCTTGAACTGCTGACCTCAAGTAATCCACCCAGTTCCCTGTTGCTGCTATAGCAAATGACCACCAACTTAGTGGCTAAAAACAACACAAATTTGTTCTTTTACCCTTCTAGAGATCAGAAGTCAGAAAATTTTTTTTCCTTGTTTTTATGTTTGTTTGTTTGTTTAGAGACGAGGTCTTGCTGTGTGGCCCAGGCTGGAGTGCAGTGGTGTAGTCATAGCTTACTGCAGCCTCCACCTCCCGAGCTCAAGCCATCCTCCTGCCACAGCCTCCAAAGTAGCTGGAACTACAGGCACATGCCACCATGCCCAGCTAATCAGAAAATGAGTCTCACAGGGCTAAAATGAAGGTGTTGGCAGGGCTATGTTCCTTCTGAAAACTCTAGGGGAGAATCCATTTCCTTGTCTTTTCCAGCTTCTAGAGGGTGTCCCCTTTCCTTGGCTTGTGGCCATCTCCTCCATCTTCAAAGCCAGCAGGGTAGCATCTTCTCATCTCCCTGCTTCTCTCTGACCTCCTGCCTCCCTCTTATAAAGACCCTTGTGATTCCATTGGGCCCACCCAGATAATCCAGGATAATCTCCCCACTTAAAAATCCTCAATCACATCTGCAAAGTACCTTTTGTTATGTGAAGTTACATATTCACCAGTTCTGGGGATTAGGCTGTAGACATCTCTGGGGGATGGGGGGAGATTATTCAGCCTTCCAAAGAGTCCATGCAGTGCTTACAGCAGCAAGCAGTTGATGAAAGCACTGTTATTGTCACGGGATGTCTCAGGCCTAGGAAGCCCTGAGCACACACACAAAAATGCTGCATAAGACAGACAGATGCTGCTGTTCTGAAATCTGCCACCACTCAGCAACAGCAACTTAAGAATCATTTCTGGCCAGGTGTGGTGGCTCACACCTCTAATCCCAGCATTTTGGGAGGCCCAGGCGGGGGGATCACTTGAGATCAGGAGTTCAAGACCAGCTTGGCCAACATGGCAAAACCCCGTCTCTACTAAAAATAGAAAAATTAGCTGGACATGATGGCACAAGCCTGTGATCTCAGCTACTCAGAAGGCTGAGACAGGAGAATCACTTGAACCCGGGAGACGGAGGTTGCAATGAGCCAAGATCGCACCACTACACTCCAGCCTGGATGACAGAGCAAGACTCTGTCTCAAAATAATAATAATAATAATAATATCATTTCCTACTTTGACAGAACAAAACAAAATCTCATTTTAGTTTGAATTAGCATGCTGGCAGTCAGGTTGCTGTAGGCTGAACTGTGTACTTCCCAAAATTCGTATGTTGAAGTCCTAATGCCCCAGTACCTTAGAATGTGACCGTGTTTGGAGGTAGGTCTTTAAAGCAGTAATTAAAGGCCAGGTGCAGTGGTTCATGCCTGTAATCCCAGCACTTTGGGAGGCCGAGGCAGGCGGATCACTTGAGGTCAGGAGTTTGAGACCAGTCTGGCCAACATGGTGAAACCCGGTTTCTAATAAAATTACAAAAATTAGTTGGGCATGGTGGCACATACCTGTAGTCCCAGCTATTAGGGAGGCTGAGGCAGGAGAATCCCTTGAACCCGGGGGGGCAGAGGTTGCAGTGAGCTAAGATCACACCACTGCACTCCAGCCTGAGCAACAGAGCAAGACTTCATCTCAAAATAAATAAATAATCAATTAAAGTGGTAATTACATTTTTAAAAAATGGGGTCATTAAATTGGGTTCTAATTCAATAGAAATGGCATCTTTATAAAAAAGGGAGATTAAGACGCAGAGGGACAACCACGTGAAGACACAGGCAGGAGACAGTGGCCGTCTACAAGCCAAGGAGAAAGACCTCAGAGGGAACCAACCCTGCTGACATCTTGATCTTGGACTTCAGGCCTCCAGAACCGTGAGAAAATAAACTTCTGTTGTTTAAACCAACGGTCTGTTGTACTTTGCTAGGCAGCCCTAGCAAACTAATACAGAGATTGCATGTTGTTTTTCTTTCTTTCTCTCTCTCTTTTTTTTTTTTTTTTTTTTGAAACAGGATCTCCAGTTGCTCAGGCTGAAGTGTAGTGGAATGATCTCAGCTCACTGCAGCCTCGACCTAATGGGCTCAGGTGATTCTCCCACCTCAGCCTCCCGAGTAGCTGGGACTACAGGTGGGCGCCACCAAGCCAGGCTAACTTTTTGTATTTTTAGTAGAGATGGGGTTTCGGCATGTTGCCCAGGCCAGTCTCGAACTCCTGGACTCAAACGATCAGCCTGAATCGGACTCCCAGAGTGCTAAGATTACAGGCGTGAGCACTGCACCCAGCCTTTCGTACGTGTATTTTCCATTTGTACCTCCTGTCTGATAGTTATCTATCATGTTCTTCTCTTCATATCATTGCTGCGTAATTGCACCCTTATTATCAAGCTGAGCAATTTCTTTAAAAGCACAGAAAAACCTCTCTTCCTCTGTCCAACCTCCTATTTTATATTGCAGGACAAGGAATAATCGGACAGCAATAGAAAGTCAAAACTGCAGGCTGGGTGCAGTGGCTCACACCTGTAATCCCAGCACTATGGGAAGTGGAGGCAGGTGGATCACCTGAGGTCAGGAGTTTGAGATCAGCGTGCCAACGTGGTCAAACCCCGTCTCTATTAAAAATACAAAAATTAGCAGGGGCGTGGTGGCAGGCACCTATAATCCCAGCTACTGGGGAGGCTGAGGAAGGAGAATCACTTAAACCTGGGAGGCGGAGGTTGCAGTGAGCCAAGATTGTGCCACTGAACTCCAGCATGGGTGACAGAGCGAGACTCCATCTGAAAGAAAGAAAGAAAGGAAAGAAAGAGAGAAAGAGAGAAAGAGAGAGAGAGAGAGAGAGAGAGAGAGAGAGAGAAAGGGAGAAAGGAAAGGAAGGAAAGGAAGGAAAGGAAGGAAAGGAAGGAAAGGAAAGAAAGGAAAGAAAGGAAGAAAGGAAGAAAGGAAGAAAGGAAGAAAGGAAGAAAGGAAGAAAGAAAGAAAGAAAGAAAGAAAGAAAGAAAGAAAGAAAGAAAGAAAGAAAGAAAGAAAGAAAGAAAGAAAGAAAAAAAGAAAGAAAGAAAGTCAAAACCGAAGAAAAACTGTTATGTGGGTAATTTTTGAATTTCTTGGATTTTTGCCGAAATCTAACATGACCCTCAGAATAAGGAAATGCAGACGCTTCCATACCTGAATAGCAAACTGAAGAAGCAGGTGGTCAAGCACGCTCCAATCGTGAAGATGTAGGCCAATTGCATGTTGTAGGATGCCCCACTGTTCCCGTGCTGGATGGTGGAATTGGTGTAAAAGCCATAGTACATCACTGTGTCCCTAAAATAACCCTGAAAGGGACAATAAACCCTAGGTCAGGTGGATCTCCTGAAAAAAAAAGGTAAACGACTATGGTCATGAGAGTTGACTTCTCCTGAATACAAGAAGCTTGGGCCAGTCAGTTTAGACATTTTGTTGTCCAGGAAAGGGGCACTGAGAATTGAGACATGGTGTCACTGGGCTCTCAGACTTGAAAAGAAATCCAACATAATTTTATAATTTTAGACCATTGGTTTAAACAACAGAAATTTATTTTCTCACGGTTCTGGAGGCCTGAAGTCCAAGATCAAGATGTCAGCAGGGTTGGTTCCCTCTGAGGCCTTTCTCCTTGGCTTGTAGACGGCCACTGTCTCCTGCCTGTGTCTTCATGTGGTTGTCCCTCTGTGTCTTAATCTCCCTTTTAATTTTACAAACTGTCACCTGGACTCAGTGACCAAGTGAAACATCAGCAAGAACACGACAGCCAGGCCTGTCGTGTCACCAGTATTATGTGCCTCTGTCACCAGTATTACGGCTAAACATGCTTAATAGGAAACAAATCAAGCCTTTAGGCCTACAATTCAGTGCACAGGAAATAAGAAGCCAGATAAACAAATTCTAGAAACTACTAGGAAATAATCAGACAATACCAGAAGGTAGGATGTTGGAATCTACATAGCGGCAGGTCCAATTTCTGCAATAAGCCAATGTCAAGAAAAAAGGGGCTGGCCTGGGGAGATGATTTTTTATTTATTTATTTTTTTTGAGATGGAGTCTCACTCTGTCGCCCAGGCTGGAATGCAATGGCAAGACCTTAGCTCACTGCATCCTCCACCTCCCAGGTTCAAGCAATTCTCCCTGCCTCAGCTTCCCTAGTAGTGGGTACTACAGGCACCCGCCACCACATCCGGCTAATTTTTGTATTTTAAGTAGAGATGGGGTTTTGCATGTCGGCCAGGCTGGTCTCCAACTTCTGACCTTGAGTGATCCACCAGCCTCGGCCTCCCACCACGCCCAGACGATTATTTTAGATTAATAGAGATTTAAGGGGGAAAAAAAAGCACAGAATGTAAAATCTGATTGTTGACTGAATCCTAGTCTGAATAAGCAAGTTATGAAAGACATTTTGGGGTCCAGGCACGGTGGCTCACACCTGTAATCCCAACACTTTGGGAGGCCGAGGCAGGTGGATCACTTGAGGCCAGGAGTTCAAGACCAGCCTGGCCAATATGGTGAAACCCCACTTCTACTAAAAATACAAAAAATTAGCCAGGTGTGGTGGCACATGCCTGTAATCCCAGCTACACGGAGGCTGAGGCATGAGAATTGCTTTAACCTGGGAGGCAGAAGTTGCAGTGAGCCGAGATCGTGCCACTGCACTCCAGCCTGAGTGATAGAGCAAGACTCTGTCTCAAATACATACATACATACATACAAACATACAAACATACACACACACACACATACATACATACATAACATTTTGGGCTGGGCACAGTGGCTCACACCCGTAATCCCAGCAAATCCCAGCACTTTGGGAGGCCAAGGCAGGCAGATCACTTGAGCCCAGTAATTTGAGACCAGACTGAGCAACATGGCAAAACCCTATCTCTACAAATAAATACAAAAATTAGCTAGACATGGTGGTGGCACGTGCCTGTAGTCCCAGCTACTCGGGAAGCTGAGGTGGGAGGATCATTTGAGCCTAGGAGTAGAAGGTTATAAGGAACTGAAATCGCACTACTGAACCCCGGTCTGTGTGACAGAGGGAGACCCAGTCTCAAAAAAAAAAAAAAAAAAGACATTTTGGGGAAAATTGGGACAATTTGAATACGGTCTGGATTTTAGATGATCCTAATTTTTAATTTTCGTAGGTGCGATCATGGTATTGTGACTGCAGAGAGGTGTGCTTATTTTTCAAAGATGAGTGTTGAAAAATTTCAGGGTAAAAATATCTTGACATCTGTAGTTTACTTTAAAATGCTTCCAAAAATAATGAAAGAAAACAAATATGGCAATTTAAGACCTACACAGTGGGTATATGGGTGTTTATTATGCTACTCTGTATATTTTTGTATGTTTGAAATTTTTCATAATAAAATGTTCCCTATATTCAAATATACACAATATATATACTGGGCCGAGCATGGTGGCTCATGCCTGTAATCCCAGCACTTTGGGAGGCTGAGGCTGGAGGATTGCTTGAGGCCAGGAGTTTGAGACTAGCCTGGGCTACATAGTGAAACCCCGTCTCTACAAAAAAAATTTTCTTAATTAGCCAGGCATGGAGATGTGGGCCTGTAGTCCCAGCTACTGGGGAGACAGAGGCAGGAGGATTGCTTGAGTCTGGGAGGTCAAGGCTGCAGTGAGCTGTGACTGCACAACTGCACTCTAGCCTGGGTGACAGAGTGAGACAAAAGAAAGAAAAGAAGAAAGAAAAGAAAGAAAGAAGAGAAAAGAAAGGAAGAAAGAGAGAGAGAGAGAGAAAAAGAAAGAAAGGAAGGAAGGAAGGAAGGAAGGAAGGAAGGAGAAAGAGAGAGAAGAGAAGGAAGGAAAGAGAGAAAGAAAAAAGAAAGAGGGGAAAGAAGGAAGGAAGGAACAAAGGAAGGAAGGAAAAAAGAAAGAAAAAGAAAGAGAGAGGGAGGGAGGGAGGGAGGGAGGAAGGAAGGAAGGAAGGAAGGAAGGAAGGAAGGAAGGAAGGAAGGAAGGAAGGAAGGAAGGAAGGAAGGAAGGAAGGAAGGAAAAGAGAGAGAGAGAAGCCGGGAGCGGTGGCTCACGCCTGTAATCCCAGCACTTTGGGAGGCCAAGGCAGGTGGATCACAAGGTCAGGAGTTCAAGACCATCCTGGCTAACACAGTGAAACCCCATCTCTACTAAAAATACAAAAAATTAGTCAGGTGTGGTGGTGGGCACCTGTAGTCCCAGCTACTTGGGAGGCTGAGACAGAAGAATGGCATGAACCCGGGAGGCGAAGCTTGCAGTGAGCCGAGATTGCGCCACTGCACTCCAGCCTGGGCGACAGAGCAAGACTCCATCTTAAAAAAAAAAAAAGAGAGAGAGAGAAAGAAAGAAAGAAGAAAGAAATAAAGTACAATCTTATCCTCTTTTTATTTTTAAAAGCATAATAATCCATGCATCTGTCATCTATTTATTTACTCATTTATCAAGTATGTATCCATCAATGTTTGTACAGGAAGAAAAAAACAGTCTACAAAGATATATCTCAAAATGGGGAGTTGGACAAAGGAAAAATATAAAATGAACTTTCTCCTAGTTTTCTTCCATAGTAGGAATTTTTCAAAAGGAACACTGTATTTTGTAGAAATAAAAATAAAAAGAAAGAAAACATAGATCTATAAACACCAACACAAGAAGATGTCCACCACATATTGCTAAGTAAAAAAAAAGCAAGTTGTAGATAATATGCAATGAATAAATCATCTTTTGCAAGAAAAGAAAAGGATGCCTCTGTACATGCACAGAAGTGTCCATATGTTTGCCAAAAAAGTGTGTGGATAAAAACAAACTGTTCAAGATGGTTGCCTCTGGAGACAGAAATTCCACTATGATGTGTGTATATTACTTTGCAGGAAAACACTTTATTGATTAATTGATTGATGATTAAGACAAGGCCTTGCTCTGTTGCCCAGGCTGGGGTGCAGTGGGGGAATCTTGCTTCACTGCAATCTTCGCCTCCTGGGCTCAAGCAATCCTCTCACCTTAGCCTCCCGAGTAGCCAGAATTACAGGTGTGCGCCACCATGCCCTGCTAATTTTTGTATTTCTGTAGAGACAGGGTTTTGCCATGTTGCCCAGGCTGGTCTCCAACTCCTGAGCTCAAGTGATTCACCTGCTTTGGCCTCCCAACTTGCTGGGATTACAGGCATCAGTCACCACACCCAGCCAGGAAAACATTTAAACATCCACTTTCCCCATCAGTTAACCCCCAGACAAAATGAGATGTGTGAGTGTGTGACCGGCAAGCCATGTCCCTGGGTTTCCAAGGTAATTGGTGCACTTGGGGTAGGGGAACGGAGAACTTACCACCCCAGTGAAAAGCTCCAGCCCAGTGAACTGGAGGGTGTTCTTTTCGGCTACGGTAAACTGAGGGATTATGATGAAACTGAAGTTCACGATGAATGAGAAAATGTTGAACTTCAAAAGCCATCTCAGAAAGTTGAAATAGGAGAGGACGCTGGTTCCAAACTTGCCTCCAATGATCTTCAGCGTCTTCTGCCACAGGCTGATGGAATTGAGAATTTCCGACAGGCTGTTCTTGGATCTCCGATAAGCCTGGAGTCAGGAATCAAAGCAGGTGGCTTGCTGTTGACTCAACAAATATTGACTGAGCAGGTACCATAATAACAAAAAAGGCCACCATGTCTGGAGTATTGTTAAGTGCAGGCACCGTGCTAGGCATGTTTACAAACATTATGTCACCTCTAAGGTGGGGGTATTATGACCTTCCCAGGTTTGCTGTTGAAGGTGCCACTCCCAATGGCCAAGTTGGCCAATGAACTCAGCAACCTCTTAGTTCTTCCCCACACCCACCTCGTTTTCTCACACCTGTGCTAACCGATGGCTCTGGGCAATGAAATTGCTCTGATTTTTGGTTCGTCTTCTCCCTGAGTCCCCTTCATCCTCACTCTCCTCCCTCCCTGTTTTCACCCTCTTGCTGTGCCTGTTTTACTGACTTACCCGTGAAATGGAGTTCAGACACTGAACACAGCAATTGAGCTGAAGGATACGATGGGTCTGTTTGCTTTTTTCTTTGTCAACTATTTTCCTGTAGGGAACAGCAAGAGAATATGAGAGATACAAATGTTGTAACTCATTCAAAAAATAGTTACATGGTGGCTCATGCCTGTAATCCCAACACTTCGGAAGGCTGAGGCAAGAGCTCTGATCGCTGAGGCCAGGAGTTCAAGACCAGCCTGAGCAAAACAGTGGGACTTTGTCTCTATTAAAAAAAAATTAACAAAAAATAGCTGGATGTGGTGGTGGCGCCTGCCTGTATAGTCCCAGCTACTCCAGAGGCTGTGGTGGGAGGATTACTTGGGTCCCAAAGTTTGAGACTGCAATGAGCTATGATCACACCATTGCAGTCCAGCCTGGGAAACTGAACGAGACCTCATTTCTTTCCTTCTTTCTTTTTTTTCTTTTTTTTTTTGAGACGGAGTCTCACTCTGTCACCCAGGCTGGTGTGCAGTGGCCTGATCGCGGCTCACTGCAGCCTCTGCCTCCCAGGTTCAAGTGATTCTCTGCCTCAGCCTCCCGAGTAGTGGGATTACAGGCGTGCATCACCACACCCTGCTAACTTTTGTATTTTTAGTAGAGATGGGATTTCACCATGTTTGCCAGGCTGGTCTCGAACTCCTGGCCTCAAGTGACCCACCCGCCTTGGCCTCCCAAAGTGCTGGATTACAGACGTGAGCTACTGCGCCCAGCCAAGACCTCTTTTCTTAAAAAAAAAAAAAAAAAAAAAAAGTTATTGAACTCCTATGATGTGTTGGACACCATCCCAGGTGTTAAGACAACAAACTCCCTGGTTTACAGAGCTGACATCCTAGTTGTAAGCGAAAGACAGTAAGCAACAAATACAATAATAAAGTAGGGAAACTATGTAGTATATTAGCAGGTGATTTGTACTATAGAAAAAGAAAAAACAGAGTGGGGTAAAGAGATGGGAAGTAATGGGGCGGGGACAGTATTACAATTTGAAACAAGGTGGTAAAATCTGAGCATTGCCCTATTTGAAGGAGAGGAGGGATTCATATAAAAATGTCCTGTGCGTAGGGAACAGCCAGCACAAAGCACCAAGGCAGGCAGCACAGCAAGGGGGCCGGGGTGGCTGGAATGGAATCAACAAAGGGAAGGGAGGAGGATATGAGTAACATGCATGGAGCAAGTATCCCTATATGTCAGTGGTTCTGATATGGCTTGGCTCTGTGTCCCCACCCAAATCTCATCTTGAATTGTAATAATCCCCGTGTGTTATGGGAGGGACCCGGTGGGAGGTAACTGAATCATGGGGGTGAGTTTTTCCCATGCCGTTCTCATGATAGTGAATAAGTCTCACGAGATCTGATGCTTTCTGTGTCTTTTTGTTTGTTTGTTTTTGAGATGGAGTCTTGTTCTGTTGCCCGTGCTGGAGTGCAGTTGTACAATTTCAGCTCACGGCAACCTCTGCCTCCCAGGTTCAAGCTATTCTCCTGCCTCAGCCTCCCGAGTAGCTGGGATTACAGGTGCCTGCCACCACACCCAGCTAATTTTTGTATTTTTAGTAGAGATGGGGTTTCACCATTTTGGCCAGGCTGGTCTCTAACGCCTGCCCTCAGGTGATCTGCCCACCTTGGCCTCCCAAAGTGCTGGGATTACAGGCATGAGCCAGCGTACCCAGCCAATCTGATGGTTTTATAAAGGGCAGGTGCCCTGCACATGCTGTCTTGCCCATTGCTATGTAAGACGTGCCTTTGCTCTTCCTTCATTCTCTGTCATGCTTGTGAGGCCTCCCCTGCTGTGTGGAACTGTGAGTCCATTAAACCTCTTTCCTTTATAAATTACCCAGTCTCAGCCATGTCTTTATTAACAGAGCAAGAGCAGACTAATATAGGCTCTCAACCTAGGGGGATTTTACCCCCCACAATTGGCAATGTCTGGAAACTTTTTTGGTTGTGAAACTAAGGAGTGGAGAGGGGGTGCTATTGGCATCAAGTACGTAGAGATCAGAGATGCTGCTACACATCCTACAATGAATAAAACAACCTCCACAACAGAGAAAGATCCAGACCTAAGATGTTACTTGTACTGAGATTGAGAAATCCTGCTATAAGGGTTTTGGAGCCCCTACTGAGTGACAGCGGGAGCCATGCAGAGTTAGAAATGGAAGTGTTTTCAGAAAGACACAGTCACAATTGGTCTCCTTACCCTTCCATGAACTCACCACATCTGCTTTGTTCTGGTTCTTTCCTGGCTTTCTTTGGTCCACCTTGAAGGCCCATCCCAACATCATTGTCAATTGTCTTTAAAGGCCCAGCTCAAATGTCCCCTTCTGTCCGTTTTTCCCCAGCAAACTTAGGGAGGGCAGACCTTTCTGGTCCTCCCATTGCAATCTCTTTCTATTTTGACTTGACCTGATTTGCTTTCTGCCATTTGTAATTTACTTGTTGACAAATCTATTCCACCCTGCCAGGCTTTGAAATTTATCTTTCAAACCTCAGAAAATCCTTGAATCACTTACTAGTAATTGTTGTTGCATCCACTCTACTACTTTCTGCCAACTATCTCAAATTGAAAAACAAAAAAAAAGTTTAAGCAAAAATTAATGTAAACTCTGAAGGCTAAAACAGCCCTTACCCTCAGAGTTTGAATTACTGAACTTATAAAACCCCCAAGATCTTTCTTTTTTTATTTCCCCCCCCCCCCGATACGAGTCTTGCTCTGTCACCCAGGCTGGAGTACAGTGGTATGATCTTGGCTCACTGAAACCTCTGCCTCCCAGGTTCAAGTGATTCTCCTGTCTCAGCCTCCCCAGTAGCTGGGATTATAGGCACGTGCCACCACACCCGGCTAAGTTTTGTATTTTTAGTAGAGATGGGGTTTCACCATGTTGGTCGGGCTGGTCTCGAACTCCTGACCTCATGATCTGCCCATCTCAGCCTCCCAAAGTGCTGGGATTACAGGCGTGAGCCACCGTACTCAGCTGGCCTTTATTTTTTAAGTAAAGTTTTTATTTAGCGTAGTTTGAGATTTACAGTAAACTTGCAAAGACAGTAGAGAAAATTTCCATAAACCACTCACTAGTTTCCCCTGTTAACATTTTACATTTCCATGGTAGGTTTCTCAAAACTAACATACCAGTATTGGTACGTTACTATTACCTAAACTCTAGACTATTCAGATTTTACCAGTTTTTCCACCGATGTCCATTTTCTATTCCAGGATCTCGTCCCGGATACCACATTGCATTTACTTGTCATGTCTTTTTTAATTTCCATTTTTTATAAAGATGGAGTCTCACTATGATGTCCAGGCTGGTCTTGAACTCCTGAGCTCAACTAATCCCACCACCTTGGCATCCCAAAGTGCTGGGATTACAGGCGTGAGCCACCACACCTGGTCTGTCATGTCTCTTTAGAACTTTCTACTCCATGACAGTTTCTCAGACTTTCCTTGTTTTTGATGACTTCGACAGTTTCAAGGGATACAGGCTGAGTGTTTTGTAGAATGTCCCTCAGTTGGGATTTGCCTAATGTTTTTTGCTATTTAGACTGGGGTTGTGGGTTTTAGGAGAGAGTAGCACAGAGGAGATGTGTTTCCCCCATCACACGACTTATCTTTGGGGATGTTAAGCTTAAGTCTTGGCGGAGGCAGTATTAGGCAGACTCTCCACTGGAAAGTTCCACCCTTCTCTTCCTCCCACGCCCTACTCTTTGGAAGCAGCTCACCAAGCAGAGTCCACACTCCAGCCCAGGAGCATGAATTAAGCTGTAGCCCCTGGAGAAAGGAGTGTCTACAGAGGGCATGTGAAATTTTTCTGTCAGGAAGATTTGTCTTTTCTATTGTGCTTATTTATTTCTTATCTTTTTGAGATGGGTCAAAAGTGGAAGATTGAGGTTCACATGAAATCTGGGACAGAAGAAAAGCCTTTGGCCATACCTAAGGTTCCTTTTCTCTTCCATGGTCCTTGGCTGGTTCCTGATGGCTTTAATTCTGTCTCTGGATGTCATGGGTATAAGAGATGCAATTAACTTCTGTCCTATGAAAGAAATTAATGGAGTTTAATTTCTTTTTTCTTTAACAGAATCATAACACTAAAATGTGGTCCTGAAGTCAGAGCATGTAACACAAGGAAAGAAGTATATGGATTTGGGGATCTCAAAGATCACAGAGGAAAATAACAAAAAGACACACATATGTGTTAAAGCTCAAAGCCAGAGCAAATGAATAATGGCTGCACTCTCTTCCAATTCAGTGTTTTTCTTTCCTGCAACAAAAAACATTTAGCAAAGTCAACGAGGTCCTGCAGATTTGGTCAGGCTACCTCTTCTCTCTCATTATTTTGGGTTTTTTTTTCGAGACAGAGTCTTACTGTGTCACCTAGGCTAGAGTGCAGTGGCACAATCACAGCTCACTGCAACATTGATCTCCTGGGCTTAAGCGATCCTCCCACCTCAGCCTCCCAAAGTGTTGTGATTACCACCATGCACCACCATGTCTGGCTAATTTTTTTATTTTTTTGTAAAGCCGAGGTCTCACTACGCTGCCCAGGCTGGTCTTGAACTCCTGGGCTCAAGCAATCCTCCCACCTCAACCTCCAGAGTAGCTGGGACTACAGGCACACACCACAACAACGAGCTAATTTTTTAAAATTATTGTTATTTGTAGAGATGGGGTCTTGCTATGTTGCCTAAGCTGGTCTCAAACTTCTCACCTCAAGAGATTCTCCCACCTCAGCCTCCCAAACTGCTAGGATTACAGGTGTGAGTCACTACGCCTGGCTCTCTTGTTTTAATATCCCATATCACCTCCTTTTGCCCCTGACCCCAGGTTCAAGAGACTTCTCACATTCCTTGACTATTGCTGAATGCTCTCCCACCTCCCTAGAAGTACGCCCTCCTTTTCTCCTGCTAACTCATATTCACATTTGCAGTCAATCTGGCAGACGCTATTGGTTGTCTACCCCAAATTCATTTCCTCCTTGTTAATGGAATCCCAATTGTGTTTAGGAATCTACCTGCCTCCCTCACATGGCCCTGAGCTTCCTTGAGGTGGAGCCTATCTCCAGGCCCAAAGAGCAAGTCTTAGTCTGAGTGAACCAATCCTCACGGTCCTGTCCCTTTCCAGGTGACTGATTTAAGCACAGGCACATGACACAGCATTCGCCAATATCCTCTGAGAGGTGGTGTGCTGAGAAATTTCTCGGAGAAGATTTCTTCCTTCTCAAAAAAAACAAAAAAAAGGCAAAAACCAAGAAAAACACAGATGTCTCTTCCTCTGCTTATTGTTGTGTCTGCATGTGATGTGAGACGTGCTGTTGCCATCCTGTAACAAAGAAGCCAGCAGGCGGGGCAGTAACACGGGGCTGAGCGTGGCTGAGGGACGGAGGGAGCAGGCTGGCTCCTTGCTCACAGCGCAGGGCTAGAACTGCCCACTGGCAAATACCGTCCTCATTGTAATGACATAGTTGAGGTGTAAGGGGAATCCCCAAAAGAGGACCACCAACTCTCTCTGCTGAAGATGAGGAATTTGTGCCTCTCCTGGGCAGGAAGGGTGAGTAGACTGAGAGGAAGAAAGACGGAAGAGGGAAATATACAGAGATCCAGGGAGCCAGCAGTGTGAGAGGTGTTGCCCCAATCTTCTTCAGTAAAGGGGCTAAACCCACTAAATGCTTTGTGTAAGTAAAGGGATGTTTTTCTTCTCCCTGAAATCATCGAGAACTGCTAGACTTTATGCCTGGAATACCATGGGGGTGAAACAGAAACAGTATCTCTGGGCCAGGCACGGTGGCTCATGCCTGTAATCCCAGCACTTTGGGAGGCTGAGGTGGGCGGATCACCTGAGGTCAGGAGTTCAAGACCAGCCTGGCTAACATGGTGAAACCCTGTCTCTACTAAAAATACAAAAAAAAATTAGCCAGGCGTGGTGGCAGGTGCCTGTAATCCCAGCTACTTAGGAGGCTGAGGCAGGAGAACTGCTTGAACCCAGGAGGCAGAAGCTGCAGTGAGCTGAAATCATACCATTGCACTTCAGCCTGGGCAACAAGAGTGAAATTCCATCTCAAATAAATACATTAAATTAAATTAAATTAAATTAAATTAAAAGAAACAGCCTCTCTATTGGCCTCAGGAGCAGAGAGGCTGGAAGGTGTCAGCTAAGATCTGGTTTCCTGATGGTCTTGCCAACAAGAGGTGTCCTATCTGTTGCCTGAAGCCAGGGTGAGGAGGAATCAGCCCAAAATGAGACAGCATGGTGGTTAAGGATGCAGGCTTGAGGCTGGACATGGTGGCTCACGCCTGTAATCCATCCCAGCACTTTGGGAAGCCAAGGTGGGCAGATCGCCTGAGGCCAGGAGTTTGAGACAAGCTTGGCTAACATGGTAAAACCCCATTTCTACTAAAAATACAAAAATTAGGTGTGGTGGCATGCACCTGTAATCCCAGCTACTTAGCAGGCTGAGGCATGAGAATCACTTAACCCTGGGAAGCAGAGGTTGCAGTGAGCCGAGATCATGCTTCTACACTCCAGCCTGGGCGACAGCAAGACTTTGTCTCAAAAAAAAAAAAAAAAAGAATGCAGTCTTGGGAATCAGATAGACCTGTATTTGGGCCCCAGATCTTCCAGTTCACTAAATTTATCTGATCTATAGTTTTCTCATCAAGTACATGGAAATGCCTGCCTCAAAGGTGTGGCGTGCAGGGAGTACATAAAACTCAATTCGACGGATAAAAAAAGCAGGTGCTCTGCAGAGCACAAGGCATATGAAATAAGCTTGATAAAAATAAGCTCTTGGTAGGGATGTCTTAAAGTGATCCCTTCCTTTGTCCTTGGCTTCCTTAGTTCAACCACAAAAGCTTCCGCCCTTCCATATTACTCAATGTCCTTCTTTTAGAGACAGGATCTTACTCTGTCACCCAGGCTGGGTTGCTGTGGTGCCATCAGAGCTCGCTGCAGCCTCCAACTCCTGGGCTCAAGAGATCCTCCCACCTCAGCCTCCTGAGTAACAGGGACCACAGGTGTGCACCGTCCTGCCTGGGTATTATTTTTTAAATTTTTTTGCAGCAATGAAGTATCCCTTTGTTGCCCAGGCTATTCTCGAACACCTGGGCTCAAGCAATCGTCTTACCTTGGCCTCCCAAAGCAGTAGGATTATGGGTGTGAGCCACCATGCCTGGCCCCACTTGATATCTAAAAAGTAAAATATGCTGTGGAAAATGAGGACGTCTTTTTTCCTACTCCCCTACTCCTCTTCCCCAGCATTTCACTACCTTGAACAGTTTCATGTGAAGAACCAGGAGTGTCTATGCCCACGCATTCTAGGCTATGAAGAGTCTGGGATATCGATTCATTCAAAGATGTTGAAAACTGCAGCACCTGGTTGCCCTTTTGGTCATTCCTTTTGCTGACTGTCTGAGAGTCCACCACATCGATGTCAGATATGGATGAAACCATGTTGATGCTTGAGTCTAGCAGCACCTTTTCCCGAAAAATCTGATTTGAGGATGGGTGGCTTTGGACCCCAGAGGAAACATTCTCAACCTCTATGATGATTTCATTCACGTGGTCATCGGATAGCATCTCCTGCCTCCTGCAAGCCTTCTTCCCCTCTGGGGTGGGCTTCCTGAGACTTCATACAGCAGTCACGCTGGCATAGATTGGGACTCGCAGGGAAAAAGTAATGATGATCACAAAGGGATACACCATTCACATTTTTTTTTAAATGCCAGGATGAGCTCACCAAAGCCAGCCCTACACAAATCACAACATAACTCCCTGCATCTAACCCCAGAGGAGTTTTTCTCAGGAGGAGGACTGTTTTCCTGCAGAGAATTCTGTCTTGGTAGCTAGGCAAGAAATTGAAAACAGAATCTTTCGTTTAAGACAATGGGGTTCTAGAAACAGAAGGAAGATATTTTTCTAAATGACTCATAGTCAAAGGGCAAGATTTTCTTTTTAATTTAGTGCCTCTGGCCTAGAACTTATATATATATACACACACACACTATGTGTGTGTGTGTATATGTGTGTGAATATATATGTATTTATATATAAGTATTTATGTATATATACACTTATATGTAAATATATGTATATATACTTATATATAAATATGTATGTATATATACACTTATATATAAATATATATGTATATATAAGTAAACTAAATATATATACTAAGTATATATACACACATATATACACACACTTATATATACTTATATATATAAAATACTTACATATGTATATATAAACTTATATGTATATATACTTACATATAAAATATATATAAAATACTTACATATACATATATATACTTATATATACTTATATTTAAGTATATATACACACAAGTTTATATATACAAGTATTTTATATATAAGTATTTATATATATGAGTGTGTGTGTGTGTGTGTGTGTATATATATATATATATTTTTTTTTGAGATGGAGTCTCACTCTGTCACCCAGGCTGGAGTGCAGTAGCACGATTTCAGCTCACTGCAACCTCCACCTCCCGAGTTCACACCATTCTCCTGCCTCAGCCTCCCGAGTAGCTGGGACTACAGGCACCTGCCACCACGCCCGGCTAATTTTTTGTATTTTCAGTAGAGACGGGGTTTCACCGTGTTAGCCAGGATGGTCTCAATCTCTGGACCTTGTGATCCGCCCGCCTTGGCCTCCTAAAGTGCTGGGATTACAGGCGTGAGCCACCGCACCCGGCTGAACTTACATTTTATATTTGTAATTTTATATGCCTGTAGAAATTCACATGGGTTTACAGTGATAAAAGTATTATCTCCTGATGCCTTAGGTAGTGGACTCTGCTATTTGTCTGGCTTTCAGTCTCTAGTCTCCTTTTTTCTCATACCAACAAAAAAGCTCCATTTCCTGTGCAGACATAGTGCTCAGAGTCTCCCAGTGTTCTTTGTGGCTAAGGGTGGGCCTGTGACCCAGTTTTAGCCAATGAGACTTGTGGCTTCCAGGAATGTTCTTTCAAAGGGGACAGTTTGCCTGGGTTCACAATTTGCCCTTCACCAGTCTTCCTCTAGACATTTCTGAGAATGAACGTTCACCTGCTAAGGATGGTAGAGAAAAAGGCGGCAGAAGGGGCTTCAGTCTTTGAGGGCATCATGGGTGGAGCTGCTGTACAAACTTTGCACTTCCTCCCTCCATGCTTCTTGTTTTTTTACTTTCTAAAAATTTTTATGTATTTATTTATTTAGAGATGGAGTCTCACTCTGTCGCCCAGGCTGGAGTGCAGTGGCATGATCTTGGCTCACTGCAGCCTTTGCCTCCTGGGTTCAAGCAATTCTCCTGCCTCAGCCTCCCAAGTAGCTGGGGTTACAGGTGCCTGCCATCACACCTGGCAAATTTTTGTATTTTTTGTAGAGATGAGGTTTCACCATGTTGGCCAGGCTGGTCTTCAACTCCTGACCTCAAGTGATTTGCCTGCCTCAGCCTCCCAAAGTGCTAAGATTACAGGCATGAGCCACCACTTGTAAAACAACAGTACACATTTTTAAACTTTTTTTTTTAGAGATGAGGTCTTGCTCTGTCACCCAGGCTGGAGTGCAGTGGTGTGACCATAACTCACTGCAGCCTTGACTTCCTGGGCTCAAGCAAATGTCCTGTTTCAGCCTCCTGAGTAGCTGGAACCACAGGGGCAACACCATGCCCAGCTATTTTTTTTTTTTAAGCCACAGGGTCTTGCTTTGTTGTCCAGGCTGGTCTCGAACCCCTGGTTTCAAGCAATTCTCCCGCCTTTGCTTCCCAAAGTGCTGGGATTACAGGTGTGAACCATTGCACCTAGCCCACACTTCTCGGTACATGAGAAAAATAAACCCCTTTATTGCTAAGCCACCTTTCTGTTTCAGTGCCAGGCACATAAACACGATTCCTATCCAATAGACCTAATTTCAAATCACCTAGGCCTAGTTGTTTACTTAACAATTGGAGAAATCGAGGTGCAGAGTGCTGAACGGACACTGCTCCTCCTCATCACACTTTCATTAAATGTCAACATTGAACTAGAACCCATGTACTCCTCCCAACAGTGATCATTAACAGTAATGATACCTGCCATTACTGCAGGCCAAGTACTTTAAATAGAGCACAACATTTACGCTATGAAGTAGGTATTAAAATCAACTCCATTTTATAGCTAAGAAAACTGATGCTCCATGAAATAATTTGTGTGTCACAAAACCAGCAAGCAGTAGAGCTGGGGTCAAATCCAGATAGGTCTGAACCCAAAGCAGAATTCTTAATCATTTCACTCTGGCCCCTTCCTGTAACAAGAGGCTGGTATATCATTCGTTCATTCTTGCCAGGTGCAGTGGTTTATGCCTCTAATCACAGCACTTTGGGAGGCCGTGGTGGGCAGATCACTTGAGGCCAACAGTTCAAGACCAGCCTGGCCAACATGGTGAAACTCTGTCTACTGAAAATACAAAAATTAGCCGGGCGTGGTGGCAGGTGCCTGTAATCTCAACTGCTCGGGAGGCTGAGGCTGGAGAATCACTTGAACTCAGGAGGTGCAGGTTGCAGTGAGCCGAGGTCACTCCACTACACTCCAGCCTGGGGGACAAAGTGAAACTCCGTCTCAAAAACAACAACAAAAAACATGCTGGTGTATCATTCATTCGTTTTTGCCAACTGAGGTGGTGGCTCACACCTGTATTCCCAGCTACTTGGGAGGCTGAGGCGGGAGGATTGCTTGAGCCCGGGAGTTTGAGAACAGTCTGTGCAACATAGTGAGATTCCATCTCAAAAACTTCATTCATAAATGAATGAATATTTAAGCATGGACACTATGCAGCAGGCGCTTCCTAGGGACACAGCATAATTAATTCACCAAAGCTACACTTTATCAGGCTATCTTTTGTTTTTCTTTCTTTTTTTTTAGGCAAGGTCTCACTCTGTGCCCCAGGCTGGAGTGCAGTAGGGTGATCTTGGGTTACTGCAGTGTCTGCCTCCTGGGCCCAAGGGATCTTCCCACGTCAGCCTCCAGAGTAGCTGGCAGTGCAGGTACACGCCACCAGGCCTGGCTAATTTTTCTTTTCTTTTCTTTTCTTTTCTTTTTTTTTTTTATTTTGAGACAGAGTCTCATTCCGTTGCCCAGACTGGAGTGCAGTGGCGTAATCTCAGCGCACGGCAACCTCCGCCTCCCAGGTTCAAGTGATTCTCCAGCCTGAGCCTCCTGAGTAGCTGGGATTACAGGCATGCACCACCATGCCCAGCTAACTTTTATATTTTTAGCAGAGACAGAGTTTCACCATGTTGGCCAGGCTGGTCTCAAACTCCTGAATGCAAGTGATCCACCCGCCTAGGCCTCCCAAAGTGCTGGGATTACAGGCATGAGCTACCATACTTGGCCAAATTTTCTATTTTTCATAGACATGGGGTTTCACCATGTTGCTCAGGCTGGTCTTAAACTTCCGAACTCAAGTGATCCATCTGCTTCAGCCTCCAAAAGTCCTGAGATTACAGGTGTGAGTCACTGCGCCCAGCCTGGGCTATGATTTAATTGTATGTGATTTGTGAGTCAGATTCGACTCAAAGCAAAATGATGAAGACAGCCAGGTTCATCTTTTGGTCCTCTATTTCTTTACTACTCTCTGCCTTTTGGGGACTCCTCTTCTACCAGGGTTCCTGTGATATAATTATATATATATTTATTTTATTTTTTTCCCACCCATGGTTCCTGGCTCATAACTCCCATAGCCCTTGTTATAATGTTCGAAATTTAAGCCTCAGAAAACAGGATTTCTCTCTCTGACCTCCTGCCTCTTTTCACTTGCTCTTTTTTCTCCTCAAGGCAGGACTCCAGTCTTCCCTCACCTTTCTGTCTTGGAGTTGGCCATAAATGAATTCTCCCTCATTTCAGAAGGGGTCCTGCCCCAAAGGCTGGAGGAAGGAATATGGCACAGAGAACCCAAGAAGCATCTGAACAGACAGGCCTTGCTGGGATTCCCCAACCCGTCTATTAGTACGAGATCATACACCTTTTGACCTTTTTGAGAAAGAGTCTTGATCTGTCACCCAGGATGGAGTGCCATAGCAAGATCTTGGCTCACTACGATCTCTGCCTCCTGAGTTCAAGTGATTCCCCTGCCTCAGCCTCCCAAGTAGCTGGGACTACAGGTGCGTGCCACCATGCCCAGCTAATTTTTGTATTTTTAGTATAGACAGGGTTTCATCATATTGGCCAGGTTGGTCTGGAACTCCTGACCTTAGGTGATCTGCCCGCCTCGGCCATCCAAAGAGTTGGGATTGCAGTTGTGAGCCACCATGCCCGGCCATCCAATCACATTTCTACATGGTTGTCAATCATGTCTATGTGATGAAGCCTCCCCATAAAAGGCCCAAGAGGACTGGGTTCAGGGAGCTTTCCGATAGCTGAACACGGGGAGGTTCCTGGAGGGTGGCTCACCCAGGGAGGGCAGGGAAGCTCTGTGCCCCTTCCCCTATACCTCACCCTGGGCATCTCTTCATCCGTGTCCCTTGTAATATTCTTTGTAATAAGCCAGTAAACATAAGTTTCCCGGAGTGCTGTGAGTTGCTCCAGCAAATTAATCAAACCCAAGGAGGAGGTCGTGGGATCCCCAACTTGAAGCTGGTTGGTCAGAAGTTCTGGGGCTGGGCGCCATGGCTCACACTTGTAATCCCAGCACTTTGGGAAGCTGAGGTGGGCGGATCAGTTGAGGTCAGGAGTTTGAGACCAGCCTAGCCAAAATGCTGAAACCCTGTCTCTACTAAAAATACAAAAACGAGCTGGGCGTGGTGGCGCACGCCTGTAATGCCAGCTACTCAGGAGGCTGAGGCACAAGAATCACTTAAACCCGGGAGGTGGAGATGAGGTATCTCCAGGTAGATAGTGTCAGAATTGAATTGGAGGACACCCAGCAATGTCTGCTGTAAAACTGATCACTCTCTTGGTGTGTGGGGTTTGCTTTCTTGGTGTGTGGGGAGAAACCCCCACCTATTTGTTCACAGAAGCCTTCTATGTTGATGGTTGTTGAATGAGAGAACAGAAAAAACACTTTGAGTGTGTTTTTTTCTATACAGTCTCCAAACCTCATGCTGGCTGGACAGAGTAGTCATGAAGTTTAAAGGTATTTCTTTTTTTTTTTTTGAAACGGAGTCTCGCTCAGTCGCCCAAGCTGGAGTGCAGTGGTGCGATCTCAGCTCACTGCAACTTCCGCCTCCAGGGTTCAAGTGATTCTCCTGCCTCAGCCTCTTGAGTAGCTGGGACTACAGGTGCCCGCCACCATGCTCGGCTAATTTTTTGTATTTTTAGTAGAGACGGGGTTTCACTGTGTTAGCCAGGATGGTCTCGACCTCCTGACCTCGTGATCCACCCACCTCGGCCTCCCAAAGTGCTGGGATTACAGGCGTGAGCCACCACGCCCGGCTGTTTAAAGGTATTTCTTCTCCCTGATAATTAAAGCCATTCTCTGCCCCAGTGGAGACCAAATAGAGAGTGTGATCATTTATATCCCAACGGTTTTCCCTTCCAAGTAGCAATATCTGTCCCTCCCTGAAAAGGCATACATCTCTTGAAGGATGAGGCTAACGGTTATCTTACAGGCGATGGGGCTGAAAGGTAATAAGAGTTCTAAGTGACTTCTCTCCACATGCATCATTATATAGAGGACCTCATTAATCTATTCCTTGTTGCTCACAGATTTGCCTTGTGGCTCCAGCATTCCCTTGTCTCTCTCCTCTGTTGCTTCCTTTTTTGTATTTGTTTGCTTTTGAGACAGGGTCTCGCTCTTTCACCTAGGCTAGACTGCAATGGCGTGATCACAGCTCACTGCAGCCTCAACCTCCCAGGCTCAAGCAATCCTCCTGCCTCAGTCTCCCAAAGTGTTGGGATTACAGGGATAACCCCCGTGCCTGGCTTGTTGCTTTCTTTTTATTTTTCAGTCTCTGCCTCTGATTCAACCTTCATCACCGCACACAGTGATCCTTAGAGAGCTTCCTAACTGATTGCAGCGCCTTCTATCTTTCACCAGTCTGATTGCTTCCACACTCCATCATCGTAATAATTATACGAATATTCAGAAAAAATTTGATCAGTGCATCTTGTCCCCACCAACACAGACATTAGCCACGGGATAGACAGGTGACTCAGTCTTGTCCCCTATGGTAAAAATGATTGGTCCGAGTGTGGGCATGTGCTCCATTTAGACTGGCCAGAGTCCTTCCCCCTCATTAGAGATGGACCCAGGGAGGAAGCAAGACTTCCTAATGAGGTGGCTAAGCAGAGGGCTCATGTGGGCCTGCTGTTGGCCATGTTCTTTGGCCTGTGGACAAGTCCTAACTCTGATGGAGATGAATGAGGTCTAACTTAAAGAGGAGCTGAGGACCAGGAGCTGAGGATCCAGGACACACCAATACATATAGAACTGAAAAGCAAGTTTTACACAGATGAGAATTGAATGGGAAACCAGATTCCAGGTGATACTGAGTTCCCTGACGTCAGACTGAGGTCCTGATTTCTGTACTCATTCAACAAGTTAATCTAACAAATATCCCTAAAATACCTACTATGTGCCAGGCACTGTACTAGGTGCTGGAAGGTATTAATAGTTCTACTTTCAAGTATTTAAGTTTCCCCCATATGCTTCTACCACATGAGCCAAAGAATTCCCCTTGGGCTAATGCCTGTTTGAATTGGGTTTCTGTGACTTGCAACCAGAAGATTCCTAATGAAGACACCCTGATCCCCAGAAGACAACAAACTATACATCTAAAATAAAACTTCATAATTATATATTAAGCAGGTTTTGCATTAGTAACCACACCAGAGGCCAAGAGAAAATGGCAATGGCTGGATTGTCTTGGACATGTTCCTTCTCCAGGGTTGACTTTTTGGTCACTGTCCTTTAAGTCTTACTGTATTAGTCTGTTTTCACACTGCTATAAAAATACTGCCTGAGACTGGGTAATTTATAGACAAAGAGGTTTAATTGTCTTACAGTTCCTCATGACTGGGGGTGTTTCTCAAGAAACTTACAAACATGGTGGAAGGCAAAGGGGAAACAAGCCACGTCTTACATGGGGGCAGGAGAGAGAGCAGGTGCAGGCGAAGCTGTCACTTTTAAACCATCAGATCTCAAGGGAACTCCCTCACTATCATGAGAACAGCATGGGGGAAACCATCCCCATGATCCAATCACCTCCCACCAGGTCTCTCCTCTGACACATGGGGATTACAATTTGAAATGAGACTTGGGTGGAGACAGAGAACCAAACCATATCACTTACCTTGGGGTGACTTGTGCCAATCATATTCAGACAATGGTGGGTTCCCATAAGCATGGACAGGACCACTTTCACCTACATAAGCAGGGTTCACTGGAGGGGAGAGGAAGGAGACACTGCCGATTAGTCTCACCACACTAGACATTCCTGGCATGCAATAGTTATGATGTGCTAATAATGGTTCATAACGGCTAATAAGACTGAGACCTGATCTTTGAGGTTCTAACAGACTACCGATTAAGAACTTGGGTGGAAAACAGGACAAAACTTCAGTCTAGATCAATGGTTTTTCATTTGACTAAGCCATAGTTAAAAATAATTGTTGGCAAGGCAAGATAGCTCACACCTGTAATCCCAGTGCTTTGGAAAGCCAAGGTGGGAGGATTACTTGAGCCCAAAAGTTCGAGACTATCCTGGGCAACATAATGAGACCCTGTCTCTAAAAAAAAAAATACAGAGATATATATATATATAAAATATATGATATAAAAATAAAAATATATATTTTATACTATATATTTTATATATTTTTTGTGTTTATAATATATTCATATATTTTTATATGTTACATATAATCTATATTTTATATGTTATATAACATAAAAATAAATATGATATATAAAAATATAATATTATTATTTATAAATATATTTTAATATAAAATATATGATATAAAAATAAAATTATATTAAATATATATATTAATATATATTTTAAGACAGGTTATCACTCTGTCACTCAGGCTGGAGTGCAGTGGTGCGATTTCAGCTCACTGCAGCTTCGACCTCCCAGGCTCAAGCAGTCCTCCCACCTCAGTCTCCTGAGTCGCTGGGACCACAAGCATGCACCACCATGCCTGGCTAGTATTTTGTATTTTTTGTAGAGATGGGATTTCACCATGTTGCCCAGGCTGGTCTCGAACTTCTGGGCTCAAACGATCTGCCAGCCTTGGCCTCTCAAAGTGTTGGGATTACAGGCATGAGTCATGGAGCCCAATAAAAAAAAATGTGTGTGTGTGTGCATGTGTGTGTGTGTATAAATAATGGTTGCACTGAGATCCAGGACACACCTATACATATAGAACTGAAAAGCAAGTTTACAAAATAATTCTTTGTTTGACTATATAAACTGCACTGTAACATAGCCTTACTCATAGCCTTACTCTAGTCCACTCTTTTTTTTTTTTTTTTTTGAGACTTGCTCTGTCACACAGGCTGGAGTGCAGTGCCGCAATCTTGGCTCACTGCAACCTCTGCCTCCTGGGTTCAAGTGATTCTCCTGTCTCAGCCTCCCAAGTAGCTGGGAGAAATGGAGAAAATAGAGCACATTTTGATGCGGACAGTATGCAAAATTACGTTGCAAGACGTTCTGGAGTTTCTTGCCTGGGAATCAACTCCCAGCCCTGTTACTTCCTAATTGTGCACCCCCTGGGTGTGTGTCTTAACAGCTCTGAGCTTCAATATCTTAGTCTTTAAAATAGGGATAATAGGCTGGGTGTGGTGGTTTATGCCTGTAATTTCAGCACTTTGGGAGGTCAAAGTAGGACGATCCCTTGAACACAGGAGTTCAAGACCAGCTTGGGCAACATGGCATAACCCTCCCTGCAAAACATAAAAAAATTGGCTGGGCGTGGTGGTAGTGTGCCTGTAGTCCCAGCCACTCGGGAGGTGAAGGCTGCAGTGAGCTGAGATTGCACCACTGCACGCCAGCCTGTGCGACAGAGTGGGCGGTTTGTCTCAAAAATAAATAAATATATAGGGATAATAATAGGACCTTCACATAGGATTGTTGAGGGGAATTGAATCAGTGAACACATGTGAAATAATTAAATAATTCTACAACATAGTAAACTCTATTATATATTAACTGTCATAGTAGATTAATTGTTATTCAGCAAACATTACACTTCCCCTACCTTGACCACCTCCATTGACACTGGGCTTAGTCGTGTGACTTGCTTTTAACAATGGAATGTGGCAGAAGGGACAGTGTGTCAGTTCCAAGTCAAGGCTTTTAAAGATACTGTGTGTTTCTGCTTGCCATTTTGAGCACTTTCAGCTTATAGCATGGGAAGACACTGCCCTAGGTCACTCACTGGTCCAAGAAGAGGGACACTAGAACTAAATAGAACCCATGATGTAGAGCCAAGCACAACAAACTCAGCCTAGTTCAGCCAACTGCCAACCAACCTTGCAGACCCATAAGAAATAAATGCTTGTTTATTGTACGACTCTGGATTTTTGGAGTTGTTTGTTATGCAGCATTCCTGTGGCAACAGCTAGCTAATACAACTCTTGCAGTTGTTGTTGTTATTAACTCAGTTAGCATTTTTCAAGCACCTACCATGGGCCAGGCACTGTGACACTAGACACTAGGAAGAGCACCTAGAGCCTTGGAGGGTACATAGATGAATATAGGTTCTCCTGAAGGAGTGAACACTTTATCAGGATGGGGTGACACTGGACAAGTGATTGCCAAGGGCTGCAAACTTTGTCCTACAAAGGATCCTACAGAAGTGACCTATACTGACCTGCTTTTTTTGTTTTTTAAGTATTTTAACTTCCTATGTTCTATATAGCTTCGTGACCAGGAATCTGTTTGTGTTTGCCCCGATTCAACCTAGCACTAACGCAGGGTAAATAAGAGGTCAGGTTTTGGGTAGAGAGATGGGATTCAATCCTGACTCTGTCAATTTAGTAAGTGAGTGACCTTGTGCATGTTTCTTTCTGAGCCTTAGTTTTCCCATCTGTTAAAACAGGGAGAGCAACAGTGCCTGCCTAAAAGGCAGTTGTACAGATTAAATGAGATAATGAAAGTCAAGTGCTGGACAGAGACTCCAGGGCATAGGAAACACTTAAGATTTGCTTGCAATTGTAAGTTCCACTTGCACTGGAGCAGCGCAGTGTGTCTCAATCGTGTTTCATTATCAGCCCCCTAAGCAGGGGAGACATTTTTTCCTCATTGCCATCCTCTAAGAAATTTTAATACCAAAGATACACTGTATCTGTTTACGTACTACATGTGTATCTCTGCTTTATACATCAAAAGAGTGAGACTGTTTTCTGGCCTTTCAAGAGCGGATATTCCCCCATTGGGATTTCTATTGCCCCAATGGAGGAATGCATGGAATAAAGGTTTGGAATAGCCCTGGGCTGGACAAGGGATATCTGTGCTCCCCAAGGAATATTTTCTTTTTTTTTTTTTTGAGATGGAGGCTCGCTCTGTCGCCCAAGTTAGAGTGCAGTGGTGCGATCTCGGCTTACTGCCAGCTCCACCTCCCGGGTTTACGCCATTCTCCTGCCTCAGCCTCCCGAGTAGCTGGGACTACAGGCGCCTGCCACCTCACCCGGCTAATTTTTTGTATTTTTAGTAGAGACGGGGTTTCACCGTGTTAGCCAGGATGGTCTCGATCTCTTGACCTTGTGATCCACCCGCCTCAGCCTCCCAAAGTGCTGGGATTATAGGCTTGAGCCACCACGCCCGGCCAGGAATATTTTCTTTTCTTTTTCCTTCCTTCCCTCTTTCCTTCCTTCCTTCCCTCCCCCTCTCCCTCACCTCCCCCACTCTTCACCTCCCCTCCCCCAATCCTCCCCTCCCCTCGCCTCCCCTCCTTTCCCTTCCTTTCCAGGCGTGAGCCACCACGCCTGGCCAGGAATATTTTCTTTTCTTTTTCCTTCCTTCTCTCTTTCCTTCCTTCCTTCCCTCTCCCTCTCCCTCACCTCCCCCACTCTTCACCTCCCCTCCCCCAATCTTCCCCTCCCCTCTCCTCCCCTCCCCTCCTTTCCTTTCCTGTCCTGTCCTGTCCTGTCCTTTCTTTTTTTGTGACAGGGTCTCGCTTTGTCACTCAGGCCAGAGTGCAGTGGTACAATCATGGCTCATTGCAGCTCAACCTCCCAGGCTCAAGTGATCCTCCTGTGTCAGTCTCCCAAGTAGCTGGGACCCCAGTTGTGTGCCACCATGCCCAGCTAATTTTTAAAATTAGGCCCAGAATGAAAATTTTCTGTGTTAACAGTCAGTGTTTTCATTAGTACCGGGCTATGCATCCTGTCCCCTCCTCTCTGCCTTCTTCCAAATCTTCCCCATCTACTCCTCAAGGCTCATCAATCCTCCATTTGCACCTCCCAGCGCTTGGGTCTCTTGTTCTCTTCTTACTGGCTGAACACTTTCTCCCTTTTCTGACCTCCACAGGCTCCAAATTCCTTTAACATTGCCTGGCTTTTTTTTTTTCTCTTGTGCCATCAAATGGCTTCCTGGAACACATCTTTTCTTCCTCCTGGAAACTAAGAACTGTTCAGAATTGGCCCAGGCTCAAACCTGTAATCCCAGTACTTTGGGAGGCCGAGACTGGAGGATTCCTTTAAGCTAGGAGTTCAAGACCAGCCTGGGCAACATAGCAAGACCCCATCTTTCTCAAGCATAAAAAAAGTGCCAGGCATGGTGGCATGCAACTGCAGTCCCTGCTACTGGGGAGGCTGAGGTGGGAGGATTGCTTGAGCCTAGGAGTTCGAGGCTGCAGTGAGCTATGATCAGCCTAGGTGACAGAGCAGGACAGTCTAAAAAAAAAAAAAAGAACTGTTTAGAATTTCCTTTGCCTCCTGGAGCTAAGCATCTTACCTATATACACAACCAATTATGAGGACAACATGATTTTTCAAATATTAATAGTTTGCTTGTTAACTTTCTTTAGTCTTTTTTTTTTTTTTTTTTTTAACAGAGTCTTGCTCTATTGCCCAGGCTGGAGTGCAGTGGTATGATCTTGGCTCACTGCAACCTCCGCCTCCTGGGTTCAAGTGATTCTTCTGCCTCAGCCTCCTGAGTAGCTGGCATTACAGGTGCCCTCCACTGCACCTGGCTAATTTTTGCATTTTTAGTAGAGACAGGGTTTCACTATGTTGGCCAGGCTGGTCTCAAACTCCTGACCTCAGGTGATCTGCCTGCCTCGGCCTCCCAAAGTGCTGGGATTACAGGCATGAGCCACCACACCTGGCCTTTTCTTTAGTATTGATGTAGCACTTTTGTTGATCTATTTAGACTTTAAATAACATGAGGGCAGAGCTACCTCTTAACTCCCTTTTCCCTCGGTAGGTTCTGAACACGTATGTGCTGATTGCCTGAATGACTTTAGGATATGCTAAACTACAGGTGGCCACTGGCAGCTAACAAAAAATGTGATTTTGTTTGCTAAGATCACTGTTTTTACTTTTAAAAATTATTTTGGAACACATAAACATCAGGTTTCACATAAAACCCCAAATATATGGCTTCTGAAAAATATGAGGATCTCACCACAATGAGCCCACATTGCCACATAACCACTGTGGACTGAGCTCCACCACCTCCAGCAGGCACAGGGTGCACACGTCCCCATTTTCCACAACACTTACCTGGCATTTTTTTAAATAATTGGTGACAATTAACTTGGCTTCTCTAAACACTGAATTCTCAACTTTTGTATGTTAAAAAAGGGTCTCTGAGATTGGAAGGATACACCAATTCTCCTATTGCCAAGTCTCCTTAATGACTGCACTCCTAAATCCACTGATTTTATTTTCTTCCCAAGATATGATCCGGCTTAACAAATGCTTACCATAGCCATTTCCAGGAGCACCCGGCAGAGAGTGGCCATATGAGTTTGTCATCTCCATGGATGCCATTTCAATGCCTTCAGGGTAATCTTCATTCTCTCCCCAAAGGTTGCCCAAGGGGCCGTCACTCCTGTGATGAAACGAGGGCTGGATTGAAGATGTTCTGCTGAGTGCCCTAAAATCCAAAATGATGGATCACTACCCAACCAAGAGTATAGTAAGGATTTTCATCCATCCATCCATCCATCCATCCATCCATCCATCCATCTGTCCATGCATCCATCCATTCAATGATGTATTCATCCATTTATTTATCCATCCATCCATTTATCCATCCATACATTCAACCATCCATCTATCCATCCATGTATCCATCCATTCAATCATGTATTTATCCATTCATTTATCCATCCATCCATCCATTCATCCATCCATCGATTCATCCATTTATCCATCTATCCATCCATGTATCCATCCATTCATTCATGTATTCATCCATCCATTTACCATCCATCCAACCATACATACATTCATCCATCCATGTATCCATCCATTCATTAATGTATTCATCCATCCATCCATCCATTCCATCGCATTCCACAAATGCAGGCTAAGTGCCAACCCTGAGTTAGGCATGGGCTAGGAGGTGAGAATACAAAGAGGAAAACATAGGGTATCTGCCCTCAAGAAGCTCACAGTACAAGTTGGTACAGCTTCTTAGACACAGCTATGAACAATCATACTACAAGTAGAAACTGGTGAGTATCCGAAGACAGGCCCAAGGAGTTCGGAGGAAGGAGAATCCTTGCTGAGAGTTCTGGGAGAAATCTGCGTGGAAAAGATACATCTGAGCGGGAATTCGGAGGACACATTCATACATAGGGGGAAGGCATTCCAAGGATGGATGAAGAACAGCATAAAAAAAGGTGTGAGGCCAGAAAGTGCTGAATATATAAAGGAAACGCTATGAAAATCAATTAATGAGTAATGATTCTCAATTTACTACATATATCAATTCCCAAGCCTCATCCTGGAGAATTAAATCAGAAGTTCTGAAAGTTTGGCTGAGGCATCTGTATTATTTTTAAAGTTCCCCAGATAACTGGGTAACGCTAAGGATCAGCCAAAGTCAAGAACCACTGACCTAGAGTATAGGGTCAAGGCACGGGGCAGACAGGAGACTTAAGAGGAGATCAGTCAGGCTGGTCTTTGGCTGGCATCTTACATTAACATGACGTATCCTTATTCGTAAACGTTCTATAAGTGAAGTTGGGTGGCCTTTCTCCAAAGGCTATGGGGACCCACGGAAGATAAAAAGCAAAGAGCGACAGGATCAAAGGTGGGCTTTGGAATGATGACTCAGGCAGTGGGTGATAAGACCAAGGAGGACATTTTCACCTGGTCCTGTTAACCCTACTATTTGGGTTCTAAAGACATCATGACTGCTGCACACCCAAGTCCTATATCCTTGTTCCTAGAGATAAACACAAGCCACCAGTTTTTTTTTAAATCAAATTCGTAAATATTACTAGTAGAAACAGTAAATGCAAAATCAGACTCATGTTGGTTAAAACTTCACATGGTAAACATATTTACTGATTAAACCACAAACTGACTTTAAAAAATCACATCCTAGATTGGGCACAGTGGCTCGCGCCTGTAATCCCAGCACTTTGAGAGGCTGAGGCAAGCATATCATTTGAGGTCAGTAGCTCAAGACCAGCCTGGCCAACATGGTGAAACCCTGTCTCTACTAAAAATACAAAAACTAGCTGGGCATGGTGGTGCCTGCCTGTAATCCCAGCTGCTTGGGAGGCTGACGCAGGAGAATCACTTGAACCTGAGAGACGGAGGTTGCAGTAAGCCGAGACTGAGCCACTGCACTCCAGCCTGGATGACAGAGTGAGACTCTGTCTCAAAAAAAAAAAAAAAAAAAAAAAAATTACATTTTGTTGGCAACATAAACGTGAAAAAACTTAACCCAAGAAAAATTAGATTTGGTAGAACTAAGTCACCCAGACTAATGCTGTCAGTGTCCAGAACTGCATCTGGTAAAATTTGTCAAGGAAAGAAAATTGACAGAAGATCAAACTCTTTTAGACAAAATTTAGATCTATAGAATCTAAACCTGGAAAAACTGGACTTGCTATTTAAAAATGGCCTTAGGCCAGGTGCAGTGGCTCACGCCTGTAATCCCAGCTACTCAGGAGGCTGAGGTAAGAGAATCGATTGAACCCGGGAGGTGGAGGCTGTGGTGAGCCATGATCATGCCATTGCACTCCAGCCTGGGCAACAAGAGTGAAACTCCGTCCCAAAAAATGAACAAATAAATAAATAACAACATAAAAAAATGGCCTTAAAGGGATACTGAAAATGGTGAAAATAATAATTGATAAAATTAGATTCAAATAGTGCAGATAATCAGTGAATCAAACCTGCAGTAAAGTTTTGGTGAAAAGTCATCAATTCTGACAATCTCAGTAAAATAGAAATAAAAGAGTAAAAATCAGAAGTGGTGCAAACATGGCCAGGCATGGTGGCTCATGCCTATAATCCCAGCAGTTGGGAGCCTTCTTCAAGACTAGCCTGGGCAACATGGCGAAACACCATCTCTACAAAAAAATAAAAAATTAGCCGGGCATAATAGGTGCACACCTGTAGTCCCAGCTACTTGGGAGGCTGAGGCGGGAGGACCAATTGAGTCCAGGAGGTTGAGGCTGTGGTGAGCTATGATTGTGCCACTGCCCTCCAGCCTGGGCGACACAGCAAGACCCTGTCTCAAGAAAAAAGAAAAAAGAAAAAAAAAACAATGACCCCAAAAACCAAAGAAGTGGTGCAAACATATTACACAAAAAACTAATTGACTTCATGGAGTTAGATCTCCAAAAGATTTTCTGGATAACAATTCATTACTATTGATGTAATTTCGATTAAAGTGTTTGGATTTGTGAGTGTCAAGCCTTAACCTTGCTGGCAATGTAGAAGAGTCAAAACAGTGTGGATCTAGATGTCTTACAGGGATTGAATTAGGAAGAGGTGGGATAATGGGAAGGTGATCCAAGGAAGAGATGGTGAAAGATTAAGTTCAGGTAAGGACTTGAAGCCTCAAACTGAGAGTCCATGGCGCAGGTGAGGTCTACAGATAGGTATGTGAGTTTCACCACAACTTCAGGTCATGGAAACCATCATATATATCCCTAATCTAAACCACACCAACCAAATTCCATTGACTTAATGGTCCAGCACTCAGCCTACACTCCCAATGAAGGGATATACACCTGAACTTACCCCCTGGTCATCTTTGGGGTCTCAGAAGAGTCATAATCATGACCATTCTCAGCATCTGAATAATCAGGTTCTCTCCAAGTGCTTGGCAAGTTCTGATTGTCCTCAGTGCCGGGATAGTCTGGCTCCCCAAAAAAGGGTGGAGAGTTAGGTTGAATGTCAGCACCTGGGTAATCAGGCTTTCCCAGAGAGTCTGTGTACGGATTGATTCTAAAACTTGTATGTTCTAGATTCCTTCTGGAGCCTGGATGGTTCAAATTGGCTCTAGGTCCAGGATGATCAGAGTTGCTCTGAGCTCCAGGGTAGTCCGGTTCTAAGGAGCCAAAATGATCTGGATGTGTTCTGGAGCGTGCATTGTTTCCACTGCTGCTAGAGCCTGCAAAATCAGGATTTCGTTGAGATCCAAGGTAGTCTGGCTGTCTGGATGATGCTTGGCGGTATGGATGACTCTGAAATTCACTATAATCTGGCTCTGGTAGAGAGGTAGGATGGTCTGGGCTTGTTCTAGAGGCTGCAGAGTATGCATTGCTTCTGGTGCCAGAATAGTCTGGATTACTCAGAGATCCAGGATAATTTGGTTCTGCCAGAGACTCAGGATAGTCTGGACGTGTTCTGGAGGCTACAGAGTATGGATTGTTCCTGGGGCCAGGGTAATCTGGATTGTTCAGAGGACTTGGAACATCTGGATAACCCTGAGTTTTCAAATACCCCTGCATACGGTTCTGAGACCCCGAATAGCCAGGGTAATCTGGGTCTTCCTCAGACCTGTTATTTCTGTAGTAGGCAGACATGTTGGTACGGACTCTTCACCTTGGAGTGGTAAACTGTCCCAGCATTTGCAATTACTCAGGGATCTTTTTTTTTTTTCACCTGAAAAACAAGAAGAAAAGAAAAAGTCAGATTTTTTTTCCCTTCGTTCCCTGCAGAGATTGCTGGTTATCTTCCAGTATCTGTTCTCCTTTCCTTCGTAGTTGGGTACACAACTGCCTAGAATAAAGACTATGCTTCCAGCTTCACTTGCACCAAGGTATGAACATGAGGGTGGTCAATGGGATGAGAGCAGCAGTGATACATGCAATTTCCAGGCTGTGCTATTAGAGGAAAGAAGTTATTCCTCCCTTTCTCCATCTTGCTTCCTGTGGGCCGGAATGCGGAAATGACGGTGCACCATCTTGGGTCTCGCACACAAAGCCAAGACCTGCATTTGGAATGATCGCACAACAGAGGAAAGGATGCCGAGTTGCTGGTGACTTCACAGAGCACAGCCATTGTATCAGCTCAGACTATCATGTGAGAGAGAAATAAAATTATCTTGTGTAAACCACTGTTTTCGTGGTCTTTAACACACGCAACTAAGCTTACATCTTGAACAATATATTCCCTTGGTTATGGGGGAAGGGACCAGTGAATCAAAGGATTGAAAGAAACAAGGACTTTTTGTGCTTTTTGATTACACTTGAGGTTCTAGGGTTCAAAGCATAAATTAATATGAGTGCATAAAAGAAGAATAGTTAATGGAAACTAGAGGACTGGCATACGTAGACAATTGCTATGACCGCTTCCAATTTGAAAATAAGATTTTATGAGCTTCGTAAGCTCCGACCTACAGACCACAGCATACTTTTGCTAAATTTAGCCCAAAGCTACCTCCTAACATATTTTAAGTTTGGGCTAAAGAGTTCTCTGTACATAATGAACTGTGACCTAAGTGGAGGTGTCAACAGACTGTAACCTATTCTTGTATCAATCACTGAATTCGGCCAATCACAGGCAGCCAATTGTTCAAACTGTGTTCAAATAAGGTAAATGCTGAGCTGTAACCAATCCATTGTTCCTGTACCTCACTTCCATTTTTTCTATGTCACTTTCCTTTTCTTGTCCATAAATCTTCTTTGACCCAACATGTGGCAGCACCTAAGTCCCTAAGAACCTATTCTGGCTGGGGAGGCTGTCCCATTAGCAAATCATTCTTTGCTTGATTAAACTCTGTTACTTTTAATTTGTCTAAAGTTTTTCTTCTAACACTTTGAAATAAGAGGTGATGTAGTTTTAATTTTCTTTTCTTTCCTTTTTTTGAGATGGAGTCTCACTCTGTAGCCTAAGCTGGAGTGCAGTGGAACAATCTTGGCCCACTGCAACCTCTGCCTCCTGGCTTCAAGCAATTCTCCTGCCTCAGCCTCCTGAGTAGCTGGGATTACAAGTGTACACCACCACATCCAGCTAATTTTTGTGTTTTTAGTAGAGACAGGGTTTCACCATGTTGGCCAGGCTGGTCTCCAACTCCTGACCTCAGGTGATCTACCCGTCTCGGCCTCCCGAAATGCTTGGGTTACACACATGAGCCACCATGCTTAGTTGATCTTTCTTTCTTTCTTTCTTTCTTTCTTTCTTTCTTTCTTTCTTTCTNTTTCTTTCTTTCTTTCTTTCTTTCTTTCTTTCTTTCTTTCTTTCTTTCTTTCTTTCTTTCTTTCTTTCTCTCTCTCTCTCTCTCTCTCTCTTTCTTTCTTTCTTTCTTTCTTTCTCTCTCTCTCTCTCTCTCTCTCTCTCTCTCTCTCACAGGGCCTCTCTCTGTCACCCAGGCTGGAGTGCAATGGTACACATAGCTCACTGCAGCCTCAATCTCTTGGGACTCAAGCGATCCTCCCACCCCAGCCTCCCGAGTAGCTAGGACCACAAGCATGCATCACTATGCCCAGCTAATTTTTTCATTTTCTGTAGAGATGGGGTCTCCCTATGTTATTGCCCAGGTTGATCTTGAACTCCTGAGCTCAAGTGATCCTCCTGCCTCAGCCTCCCAAAGTGCTAGGATTACAGGTGTGAGCCACCGCACCTGGCCTCCAGTGTTCATTTCTAAGTGTGCTGGATATCTGTTGTTTTTACTTGTCTACTACCCACTTCCCATTCTGTTGATATCAATGTCCTGAGTTTCCTCTGGGCATCATTCCCTCCCTTGCTCTTGGTCCAGGTGATACCGGAAGGGCTGATTGCACTCCTGACCGGCTGACCAGCTCCAGGATGGTCACGTGACTCAGGTGTCCACGATCCCTCTGGCCACAGGATTTGGCTCAAGAACGGGCATGTAAACCCAGTCAGTCCTCCAGGACCAGGACAAGGCTTACTGGGAAAGAGGTACTCTTACTTCACTGAGGTGTCTAAGGGGGTAGAATATATACATAAGCTTGGAGCTTCCAATGTCATGTCAGAGGGAACAGAGAAAAAAAGTAATTAGTAGGGGGAAAATTTAAAGAAAGAATCAATAGAATTTGTTGGCTGATCCCATAGGGAAAGGGTGAGAAGGAAAATAAAAGACAAGTATATCTCTACAGTTTCAAGCCAGCATGATGAGATGAACAGTGATGTTTTTGAAAGAAGGAAGTAGAACATTTTTAAAGCTCAGCCAACTTTTACAAGTTTATCTCTCTGTAAACGCCAAGGGTTAGACTTGAGTAATCAAAGCTAAGACAATATTAAATTTCTGCCAACACCTGCAGTCTCAGAATGTCTGTGTGCCAACCCTCATTTATATTTTTCAGCATAGTTGACATCTGTGTTTCATTATTGTGTCCCTGCATGGCATCCATTTCTTGCTTTTGTGGTTAACACTTTTCCCTGGGTAACACCTCTCCCACACTGTCAGTCGCTGTGGGCCAAGTGTGGAATATGACCCCTCAGAATTATTTTCTTCCTGGCGACATTGATTACGTCAGAGCATACGACCCAGTTAAATCCAGTGAGATTCAATTCTAGGAGTTTTATCAGAACTGTAGGGAAGAGAGAAGCTCTGTCTTCTGCTGGCCTTGGAGCTAGGAAATTTTATTTTATTTTATTTTTTGAGACAGGTTCTCACTCTGCCATCCAGGCTGGAGTGCAGTGGCATGATCACAGCTCAATGCAACCTCGACCTCCCAAGCTTAGGTGAGGCTCCTCCCTCAACCTTCTGAGTAGCTGGTACTACAGCTGTGCACCACCACGCCTGGTTAATTTTTGCATTTTTATAGAGACAGGATTTCTCTGTGTTGCCCAGGCTGGTTTCAAACTCCTGGGCTCAAGCGATCTGATCTCGGCTTGAGGTCAGATCCAAAGTGCTAGGATTGCAGGTGTTAGCCACTGCACCTGGCCAGAGTTAGGAAATTTTAGACCTGAAGCTGCCAGTGGTCACCAGTGGAGAAGGGCCTAAGAGTGATGCCAACAGGGAGGAGAACAGAACAAAGAGATAAACAGAAAGAGGAGCCAGATGTTGATGACATTGTTTAAATACCTGAATCCAGCCAAACCTGAAGGCAGCTGGATACTCGAGTCATTACATTCTCTTTTTGACTAAAGTTGGTTTGAGTTGGGTGTCTATCATTTGCAAATGAACAAAAAAGAATTCTGACAAATATGCCAGTTTTGCAAATAAGAACACCTATTCAAACTGTCTGTAGTGCTAAGAAGACTAAATGCTGTGCTTTATTGCAAATTACTTTTCCTAACATGAAAAATGATCCCATTTGTTTACTTGTATTCTAAGACTAGAAAGTTATATTTATGCTCCAGAAACTTCCACAGCCTAACAAAGCCCAGAGCTATTACATCTAACCAGCTAAACAATGCCTAGTAAATTCAAGAAATTGAAAACAGGTACAACTGTATTGGCCCAAGAGAAATGAGTAATTCTACCAAAAGATAAGAAAAATGCTCACAGAAACTGTTTTTCTTTTTCTTTTTTCTTTCTTTTTTTTTTTTTTTTTTTTCTTTTTGAGACGAAGTATTGCTCTTTCACCCAGGCTGGGGTTAAGGGATGCCATCTTGGCTCACAGCAACTTCTATGCCCCCATCCCCAGGTTCAAGCAATTCTTCTGCCTCAGCCTCCCGGGTAGCTGGGATTAGAGGTGCCTGCCACCATGCCCAGCTAATTTTTGCATTTTTAGTAGAGATGAGGTTTCATCATGTTGGCCAGGCTGGTCTTGAACTCCTGACCTCAGGTAAAAACCTACCTCGGCCTCCCAAAGTGCTAGGATTACAGACGTGAGCCACTGTGCCTGGCCAGAAACTATTTTTCATAAGAGCCAAAAGTTGAAAACAATCTGAATGTCGTTCAGCAGTGGAATAAGTAAATGAATCGTGGAATATTCATCCCATGAAATACTAGAGAGAAGCAACAAAGACTGAACTTCTGCTGCACGAGATGTCATGGATGAATGTCACATGGATGAGGAAAAAGAGTTGGACACAACCGAGTTCACACTGTATAATCTTTCTACAAAGTTCAAGAGCAGGCAAAGCAATACATGGTGACAGAAGTCAAAATAGTGGCTACCTTGAGGAAGGAAAGAGGTGAGTGATGACTAGACTAGGAACTACATGAGGGAATCTCTGGGGTGCTGGCTGATGATCTTGAGTGGTGGTTAAAGGGAGGCATATATGTGTGTTTGTTGTAAAAATTCATCAGGTTTCACACTTAAGAGTTATGCACATCTCTGTAAATCCATACTACGAAATTGTTTTTGTTTTTGTTTTTTGAGACGGAGTCTCGCTCTGTCGCCCAGGCTGGAGTGCAGTGGCACGATCTTGGCTCACTGCAACCTCTGCCTCCCAGCTGGCTGGGTGAACTTGGGCAAGTCACTTAACCCTTCTGTGTCTGTTTCCTTAATCATACAATACCGGCAATAATATCTCATGGTGTTGTTGTAAGGAATGAACAAGATAAGGAACAGAAGGCAGCCAACATCAAGGAAGCCGTCACTGCATGGAAGCTATTATTTGACATTATATATAGTGATGTACAGTGTAAACCCTGGCAACTTCCAAAAGAGGTAGGAGTCGGCCGGGCGCGGTGGCTCAAGCCTGTAATCCCAGCACTTTGGGAGGCCGAGGCGGGTGGATCACGAGGTCAGGAGATCGAGACTATCCTGGCTAACATAGTGAAACCCCGTCTCTACTAAAAATACAAAAAACTAGCCGGGCGTGGTGGCGGGCGCCTGTAGTCTCAGCTACTTGGGAGGCTGAGGCGGGAGAATGGCGTGAACCCGGGAGGCGGAGCTTGCAGTGAGCCAAGATCACGCCACTGCACTCCAGCCTGGGAGACACAGCGAGACTCCGTCTCAAAAAAAAAAAAAAAAAAAAAAAAAGAGGTAGGAGTCAGTACACAATAAAAGTCATATACTCAACCAGGACATGATTAAATAAATAGGAAATGGGCCAGGCATGATGGCTCATATCTGTAATTCCAGCACTTTGGGGGACCAAGGCAGGAAGATTCCTTGAGGCCAGGAGTTTGAGACCAGCCTGAAGCCCCCCATCTCTGTGTGTGTGTGTGTGTGTATGTGTGTGTATATATAATTAGCTTGGCATGGTAGTACATGCCTGTAATCCCAGCTACTCAGGAGGCTAGGCGAGAGGACCACTTGGGCCCAGAAGGTTGAGGTTGCAGTGAGCTATGACTGCACGATTGTACTCCAGCTGGGGCAACACAGTGAGACCCTGTCGCAAAAAAAGAAAGAAAGAAAGAAAGAAAGAAAGAAAGAAAGAAAGAAAGAAAGAAAGAAAGAAAGAAAGAAAGAAAGAAAGAAAGAAAGAAGGGANAAGAAAGAAAGAAAGAAAGAAAGAAAGAAAGAAAGAAAGAAAGAAAGGAGGGAGGGAGGGAGGGAGGGAGGGAGGGAGGGAGGGAGGGAGGGAGGGAAGGAAGGAAGGAAGGAAGGAAGGAAGGAAGGAAGGAAGGAAGGAAGGAAGGAGGAAATGTCTCATAATCAGGTACAGGAAGGAGCAATCCTACAAAATTCCCAGGCTGACATAGTGACTATAACTGAGAACTAAATTTTGCCCTGAACTTCTTATTAGCCAAGACTAAAAGGGAATGACAAGTTATCTAATACTCACTATTTGTGGGAATAAAAGGAACTACATCAATTTTTCAAGAGGACTACCCTTCCTCCCAAGATCAATTTCTGAAAATAATTTATCATGAGAACTCTTTCAAAGGGATCAAATAACAATGTAATGAAACCAGGACTCAGGGTCACCATCAAACAAAGCACTCAGAAGCTCTAACTCCAAGAGGGGCTGCAGGAGTGGAGTTGGGAAGGGATTCTGGAGTCCCCTCCAGGTCATTGTGATGCAGGGAGACAATCACATAAGGCTGTCTCTCACATATGGCTATCTCTGGCCAATGGGATGTGAGCATAAGTGACTGTGTCACTTCCAAGCAAAAGTATTCAAAAGCCAAAATGAGACCCTCTAGTTCCCCTTCCACTGCCATGGGAACCAGTGATATTTCCAAAGGGGACCCAGTCACCAGCCTGGGTTCCTGCATGACCGCATGGATCACAGCCCACCTGTACCTACCCACAGTAGCTTTTCACGAGCAAGAAACAAACTTTTATGTTTTAAGACATTTAGATTTTGAGATAGTTTATTTTGATGTAGCAGAGCTTAGACTAGCCTGACTGATACAAATCATTTTGGTCTTTGTTTTGAATCTTTGACAAATTTATATATTCGTATGTATGTATATAACTTCATATTGTACGTGTATATGTGTATTATATGTGTATATTATATGTATATACATGCACACAAAGACATGTAATTTATGTATATATTTACTCATATCTACATATATAATACATCTACATATATGATATACATTATATATACACACACATTTGTATAACACACATACAAAAATACACATAGATTAGATAGATAAACAGATACACAGATGGGTCGATAGATGATAGATAGATAGATAGATGGATGTTATATGTGATCAGCCAACAATTAGCTTCAAGTCTGTTGGACAGTTCTCTGTTCCAATGTCACTTGACAAGAGCTTGTGTATTGCACATCTGTTTCACAGTTGGGAACAAATGCTCTAACCACTACCACCCACACTGCAACAAATACCTAAACAAACAAAGAGCTAAACCCACAGAAAAAGATTGGGGAAGAGAGAGGAGGAAATGGCCATAAGGAAATAGTCTCACACTGATGTCAAATGAAGTGGGAGTGGCCTTCTGAGAACCTTACCCTTAGCTTCCTGTTAACTATGAGAGGAGTAAATGAGAGATCCTGCAGATTCAAAGGAATGATACTGTTTCCTGTTGCCTTGGAAAAAGCACCAAGAGGGTACTATCTTACTTATTTTCTCCCTAGTTTTTGTCTCTCTAGCATCTCCTCAATAAGGGCTATTGAACCATCTATTTCAAGTCCTCCTTTCCATATCCCATTTAGGGTTTCTCACTTCACTGTTTGAATGGTTTTCAATCACATGCCCAAGCAATGACATGTCTTCTAAGGCTGTTAATTGAGGACTCCTTACTTGATGCTGCAAGGCTTCCTGGTTTGAATGGGTCATCCAACTATCTTGTGTTTGTCATTCAGCTAATTCAGAAATCTTCAAGGGATCAATTACATCCTAGAATATGGATGAGGTCACATTCAAGCTATTTACCTGGCTCTCTGCTGCCTCCCACTTCTCCCAGCCTCAAGCTAACATAAGGCCAGGTCAGCCACCCACGAGTTCTGCTCTGCACCATCAAAATGATCTCACGAAACCCAGACGCTCAGCCAGAATCACTAAGGATTGTCAGGCCAAGCTTTGTGTATAATGACAAAACACTGGGAGCAATTCAAAAATTCATCAACAGGGGATGGGTTGAATCAGTCACAGGATATCTGCACTGTGGAATACCACAGAACTGTCATAAAGAATGCTTTAGATCTACAGGTGCCAGCAGAAGATGGCCAGCTACGATTCTTGTCTTTAATCTCCTTTTCCCATCTCCTGCCCCAGGCCTGGCTAGAACATGTGATCATGCAGCCTGTAAATTGTCCAAAGGTTAATTTTTCTAATTGAGGCCATTTATTACCTGAAAGACACGAAAGAGAAAGCAGGGCCTTACAAAGCAGCAAATTGACGAGCACCAAGAGCAGGAAGTTGCCCCAAGAGAGGCAAAACAAAGCCACAACGTCCAATTTCAGACGTACGTTTTGTCTTCTTCTTTTTTTTTTTTGAGACGGAGTGTCACTCCTCCTCTTGCCCAGGCTGTAGTGCAATGGCGCGATCTCGGCTCACGGCAACTTCTGCCTCCTGGGTTCAAGCGAGTCTCCTACCTCAGCCTCCTGAGTAGCTGGGATCATAGGCGCCCCCCACCACACCCAGCTAATGTTTTGTATTTTTAGTAGAGACTGGGTTTCAGTATGCTGGCCAGGCTGCTTTTGAAGTCCTGATCTCAGGCGATCCACCTGCCTTGGCCTCCCAAAGTGCTGGGATTACAGGTGTGAGTCACTGCACCCGGCCCCCACGTTTTGTCTTCTAATGGGGTGAACTTTGTCATGACAGAACCCATGATTAACCTCTCAACGTAAATGAAATCAACGTTCTATATGCTAGTGATGATCCTGTAAATGATACAAGATCCCTACATACTTAAGACCCACAGTTAAAATTATGAAAATGATTCTACAGAAGCTCTTAACTAGTTCCAATGAACCATCATTTATTTGACTTAAAACAGACCAATTAATTTTTAAAAAATTGTTTTTGCTGTGGCACGTGCCTATAATCTCAGCTTCTCGGGAGGCTGAGGCAGGAGAATCGCTTGAACCAGGGAGTCGGAGGTTGCAGTGAGCTGAGACCGCACCCCTGCACTCCAGCCTGGCGACAGAGCAAGACTCTGTCTCAAAAAAAAAAAAAAAAAAAAAAAATTGTTTTTTATTGCAGAGAGTGGGGAGAGGGAAAGAAATTAGTCCCACTAAAATTCTGTTTTGCCATCTAAGGACATTAAAGGCAATGGCAGCTATCACAAATGACTATCACCATTATCTCATAAAACATTTTATGGACATAAAAAAAAAAGAGAGGGAGACCCCATCTCAAAAGGAAGGGTAGTTCATTTAACTGAATAAATTCAGCTGCATGAAAACTTACTTTTTTACCCTTATTGTTCTTGCTTTGTCCCAAATAGATGCTCACGTTGCTCAAACCAACTTGATCTTAAGATGTTGTTGGGAACACTGGAGTCACGTGTCCATGGGTCTTGCAGGCTGGCTTTTGATGGGAGCTGGGCTGCGGGTGATTTACGGACGGTTATAATCTGTGATGCTGGTCTGAAGTCTGAATATTCCAAGTTGCTGACTGCAGGCAGAGCCTCATGTCCTGAAAATCAGAAGACAGAGGACTTAAGCTTCCATAAAAGATGGGCTCATACTGTACAACCCAATCCTGTGCATTTGGAAGCAGAAAACACTGGCTCAAATGGCTTCCTGTTTTCTCTTCTCTTAAAAACTTGAAACATTAGACTACAGTGAAGCACAGAGAAGATCAAATATTAACTCATGCTAATCCTTTTCATATTAATTCCAGACTTGAATTTGTTTTATTCAGGAAATAAAACATTACTGGTGAAGCTCTCTAATACCTCTTCCTAATCCAATTTCCCATGGTGTCCTCTTCCCTGTCTGGAAGATACCACTATCATAAATGTGATGTGTGACTTTCCAGGGCATGCTGTTCATACTATGACCACTGTTATGAGTTGAGTTGCATCCCCTCAAAAAGGTATGTTCAAGTCCCAGCCCCCAGTGCTTCAAAATGTGACCTGATTTGTAAGTAGGATCTTGGTGGAGGTAATCAAGCTAAAATAAGTTCACTGGGGTGGGACCTAACACAACATGACTTGTGTCCTTATGAAAAGGGGAAATTTGGGCCAGGCACAGTGGTTCCTGCCATAATCCCAGTACGCTGGGAGGCCGAGGCAGGTGGATCACCTGAGATCAGGAGTTCAAAACCAGCTAATTCTAAGAATTCTTGAAAGGCAATGAAAAAGAATTTAAAAAGAAGAAATCGCTCATTCCCAGGCATCTCATTTCAACCAAAGTTTCACATTAGCAGTTCTGGAAGCTCCCATTCTTTCTGCAGGCACCTGATCTTGGATGGACAACTCCAACACAAGGATGATGGCCCCCACACATGGGCGAGTGGTTGCCGGAGCACCAGGTCATGGGACGCTCACACACAGGCATATTTCAGCAGAGACGTGGATTTTGTTTGCTTGCCTGCTCTTCATTGCTCTTTCTGGGTTTGCTGTATTAGTGTAATGATTACTTTGGCTGTCAGCCTCGATGCCATGACAAATAAATGCCTAGGAACTCCTTTATCTGCAGTGTGTAATGTTTAGGACCAGGAAATAAAGGTAATGTCAATAGTCTCTATGTGAGAGCAATAGCTTCCATCACTCAGTTAACAAAGCCTTCCCGTAAGTAAACATTTGTTAGTGTACGATCCGTGTTGGCTTTTCAGAGTGTCAGGCACCTTCACAGCCATACACTTAGACCCCTTAGAGCCTAAGAAAATGAGGTCTATGCTTAGAAAATAAGGTCTATGATTTCAAGACAGCAATCACACCTGTAATCCCAGCACTTCGGGAGGCCGAGATGGGTGGATCACTTGAGGCCAGGAATTGGAGACCAGCCTGGCTAACATGGCGAAAACCCATCTCTACTAAAAATAAGAAAATGAGCCAGGCATGGTGGCTCGCACCTGTAATCCCAACTACTTGGGAGGCTGAGGCACGGGAATCGCTTGAACCTGGAAGGCAGAGGTTACAGTAAGCCAAGATCATGCCACTGCACTCCAGCCTGGGCAACAGAGACAGAGACTCTGTCTCAAGGAAACAAAACAAACAAACTAAAAGGAAAATACAAATACAGCAAAATAGTCACATCCTCTTGTTCTTTTTGTTTTTTGTTTGCTTGTTTTCCTTTCTGTAAGGAATTCACTGTTTTCAAGATATTTATTCAATTCCCAAGGAAAGGTAATGTAAAGAGAATGTAAGATTTTTAGCTTGTTAAATGAGTGAGAAAGAGTCAGAAGCTAGAAAATGAAAAATGAATTTTAATCGCTTGAAAGTCATCACCTAAACATGGCAAAAAATCCTTCAAGGAAATAGTCTAAGGTATTGTGTTTACTACTGAAGTAACAAATGCCTCTTATAACACCAAATTAACATGAGTTCTAATCTATTTTTTAAATGAGAACTGGGGCCAAGTGAGGTGGCTCAAGCTTGTAATCGCAGTACTTTCAGAGGCTGAGCCAGTGCAATCATTTGAGACTGGGAGTTTGAGGCGCCAGTGAGCTATGATCATGCCACTGTACTCCAGCTTGGGCAACAGAGCAAGATGCTGTCTCAAAAAAAAAAAAAAAAAGAAAGGGAAATTTGGGAAGAAACAATTGGCAAATGTCACCAATTAATCTTCACAAGTAAAATTTGTTTTTAAAAGAGCTAGAATGAGAAGATTCTTTTATTTTACAAGGATGTTTGAAGACTGTCAGATCTCCTTCTGCTAGCTAAGATTCCTCCTCTTTTACCATGATCCTTTCTTGGAAGGAAGTTCATGGACTAAACCCCTCCCAGCAGTTTTACCTTAACTATAACTCTGAGCCCACTTGATTAATGCTACTTTGTAACAAGACTTTCTCCTAAGACAGTCCCCAAGGTGGGTGAAGCTCACAGGCCCTAGATGTAAAGCTGGTGGATGCAATTGAATCGCAGTACAATGTTTGCATTCGGGTGCTGATGTTCTGTTTGAAGTACGCAGTGTGTGCAGCTGGCTTTCATTCTATTTTAGAAAGACAGTGACAGAAACTATAGATCTAGAGCAGTGGTTCTCAAGAGAGGCAATTTTGCCTCTGAGAGCACATTTGGAAATGTGTGGAGACATTTTTGGTTGTCACAACTGTAGCAGGGGGTGTGATATTGGCATCTAGTAGATAGCTGCTAAACATCCTAAAATTTACAAGACTGGCCTCCCCACAATAGAAAATTATTTGGCCCCAAATGCCAAGAGTGCCAAGGCTGACAAATCTTGATCTAGGGCAATGCTGTCCAACAGAACTTTCTATGCTGATGGAATGGTTCTCTACTTGCATGTCCAATATGGCAGCCACTAGCCACATGTAGCTATGGGAACACTTCAAATATGGCTAGCTTGGGAACTAGATTGAGAAACTAAATTGTTTATGTATTTTTCTTCTTTCAGAGATAGGGTCTCGTTTTGTCACTCAGGCTGGTGTGCAGTGGCACGATGATAGCTCACTGCAGCCTCGAACTCCTGGACACAAGTGATTCCTGCATCTCAGCCTCTTGAGTAGCTGGGATTGTAGGTGTGAGCCACTGTGCCTAGCTATTAAATTTAATTTTAATTAACTTTAATTTAATTCACCATGTTGCCCAGGCTGGTCTTGAACTCTTGGCCTCAAGTGATCCGCTGGCCTTGGCCTCCCAAAGTGCTGGGATTACAGGTGTGAGCCATTGTGTCCAGCCAGAACTCCAACATTTAAGACATTATTGATGAGGGTGCATCTGACAACATCAAGCTTGGGTGCCCATGGGAGTCACTTGGGAGATTGCTGGAGAGGGGGGCACATGGATCCTCAGGTGACCAACATCCCAGTTTATCAGGACTTTCCCAGTTTTAGCACTAGAAGTTCTGTGCTAAAACCCCATCAGTTCCAGGAAGACCACCCCAGCCCAGGTCCCATTCTCAGAAGTTTTCATTCACTAAATCTCAAGTGGGACCTGAGAATTTAGCTTTTTATCGGGTTTCCCAAGTGATTCCTTTATGCGACAAAGTTTAAGAATCACTGCAGATCAGCCAGCGAGGAGCAGGGAGAGAGGGGGGAGGAAAAAAGTAGATTCGTTACCATCACATAGAAGGTGAGCATTTAAAAAAAAAAGAGAAGCAATACAAAATGTTTTAAGATGATTAAATTGCTTTTTAAAGCAAAACAAAACAAAAAGTGGGTTTGTGGGTTGCTTGTGCTTCAGCAGGTTGGCCACTTCTTGCTTGGCTGGATGGCTGCATCCCACCCCAGAAGAAGGGGGACCCCCCTCTCTGGGACAGCTGGAGACAAGTCAAGGTGCCCATCCCAGCTCTTGCACCCACTGAGATCTGCTAGGAGTGGGCTCCTCTGCTATCCAACAAGAAAGGATGCTGCTTACTGGAGACCTGTAGGCTACAGAAACCTGTCCTCTGTCCTTCCCCACTGTCAGTGTGCTCAGAATCCTGCCAGGAACAGTGAAAAATGATAAAGTTTAACGCTCCCTTTGGCTAGGGATCCTCCCTGTTTTCTACCACCGGGTCTGGGAAAGGTAGCAGGAATAAATAAACAAATACATACATACATACATACATGCATGCATACATACATACATAAAATGCTTGAGGAAAAGCTAAAGCAAGACGACGAAGGCATTTGAGAGAAAGGGAGAAATGATATTCAAGAGACAATGGAAAGAAATCTCAGGATAACAGCTGTGCCCCAGCTCTGGAAAACAGTTGGTCCAAATTACACCACTCAACAAAGAGAATGCATAAGAACAGGGGTGACTTCAGAGATACAGCAAAGCTGTGTATATTTTCTCTGTCAACAACAAAAAAAAATCAAAGACAAATAGAAACTCCAAAACAAGCAATCCTCTAAAAGCTGTAAAGAAAGTCAGAACCAGATATGAATAAACTAAACTCTGACCTGTCTGTGCGCAATCAAGGGTGCACAATTAGAAAAACAAAACAAAACAAAACAAACAGCAAACTCACTTCACCTGAACCAATGATTCAGATTAAGTGACATAAAGTGACATAGAATTAGATGTCCCTTTCTAGGAACTCAACTTCTCTAATGCACACATAACCACAGCTTCGAAGCCAGGTAGCTTTCATCTTTTATAATCTACCTGTGATAGTGTGATTTGTGATAAGAAATATATCTTTGGTCTTTATTCCAGGTTTCCCGCACAGGCTCCCAAAACGCTGGAACTTCCTAGGTGATGGGAGCGTCTTCTGTTCTAATATTTGGTCTTTGGTTCTGGTTCCTAAAACGGAGCTCCTAATCTCTTGGAAATTCCCGGGTGACGGGAATATCTTTTGTTCTCATGAGGCAGCTTTCAACAGGGGCTCCTGGATGGGGGCTGGTCACCAGAAAGACCAAACCAGGGTTAGAAGCTTGCAACTTTCAGCCTCGCCCCTCATCCTCCAGGAATGAGAAAAGGGCTGGAGATTGATTTAATAATCAATGGAGCCTCCATAAAAACCCTCAGTGAAGAGGTCAGAGATCTTCCAGGTTGAACACATCCACATTCTTGGAGAGTGACACATTCCAACCCATTGGGACAGAAGCTCCTGAACTTAGGACTCTTCTGGAACTCACCCTGTGTACCCCTTCACCTGGCTGTTCACCTGTATCCTTTATCATGTTCTTTTTTTTTTTTTTTTAAAGACAAAGTTTCACTCTTGTCACCCAGGGGGGAGGGCAATGGCGCCATCTCGGCTCAATGCAACCTCTGCCTCCCGGGTTGAAGTGGTTCTCCTGCCTCAGCCTCCCTAAGTAGCTGGGATTACAGGGGTCCGCCACCATGCCCATCTAATTTTTGTATTTTTTGTAGACCTGTTTCCGCCATGTTGGCCAGGCTGGTCTCTAACGCCTGCCCTCAGGTGATCTACCCGCCTTGGCCTCCCAAAGTGCTGGGATTACAGGCATGAGCCACCACTCCCAGCCTATCACATTCTTTATAATGCACAGGTAAACGTAAGTAAAGGTTTCTCTGAGTTGTGTGAGCCATTCTAGAAAATAATCGAACCTGTGGAAGAGTCCCAAAAACTTCTACTTTACAATCAGTTGGTCAGAAGTTCCCGAGGCCAGGACTTGAAATTGGTGTCTAAAGTTGGGAAGCAGTCTTGTGGGGCTGAGCCGTTAACCTGTGGGTTCTGACACTAACTCCAGTCAGATTATGTTGGAATTCAACAAAATGGCGGTGGCGGGTGTGGTGGCTAACACTTGTAATCCCAGCACTTTGGGAGGCTGAGGTGGGCAGACTACCTGAGGTCAGGAGTTTGAGACAAGCCTGGCGAGCATGGCAAAACCCTCTCTCTACGAAAAACACAAAACAATTAGCCAGGTGTGGTGGCACATGCCTGTAGTTCCAGCTACTTGGGAGGCTGAGGCAGGAGAATCACTTGAACCTGGGAGGTGGAGATTGCAGTGAGCCAAGATGGCACCACCGCACTCCAGCCTGGGTAACAGAGCAAGATTGTCTCAAAATAATAATAATAATAATACTAATAAATTGTGGGGCACCCAGCTGGTGTTGGAGACTTGGTCGGTGTGGACCCCTCAACCCCCGCCAATATCTGGTTACAGAAGTGTTCTTTGTTGAAAGTACAGTGGGAAAAAACTTTTTCCTAGTATTCAACCTACAATGCAAGAAACATGTAATTGTACTTTGTAAGACACAAAACGCAAGTTTGTAAACCACAATATGTAAAAAGTAATTTTTAGAAGTGGGGAAATGCAGGGGGAAGAACTTTATTAGAGGAAAATGTTGAGGTGCTAAATTCCTTCTCTTATGAAGTGGAGAGTCAGCGACGCTGTCCAAGTTTAAGGAACTGTAAGGACGTCATCATTGGCAGTGGTTCTCAACTGGGAGTGATTTTACCCCCAAGGGACACTGAGCAAAGTCTGGCAAACTTTTGGTTGTCACAGCTGCAGTGAGTGTGCTACTGGTATCTAGTGGGTAGAGGCCAGGGATGCTGTTAAACATCCTCTAATGCACAAGACAGCCCCCACAGCCAAGAATGGTCTGGTCCAATGTGTCAGTCATACAAAAGTTGAGATATCCTGATTTATCGCTATGAAGGAAACAACAAAATATAAAAAATGAAACAAAATTAGGAGAGAACAGAATGGGAGAAGGAAGAGAAAGGAAAAGGGATAAGTGCAGCGGTGCAACCATAGTTCACTGGAGCCTCTAACTCCTGGGCTCCAGTGATCCTCCCACCTCAGCCTCGTGAGTAGCTGGCAACACAGGCACACATCACCACGACTGGCTGAATTTTAATTTTTTAATTAATTAATTAATTAATGTTGAGATTGAGTCCCACTCTGTCACCCAGGCTAGAATCCAATGGCACAATCTCACCTCACTGCAACCTCCGCCTCCTGGATTCAAGCAATTCTCCTGCCTCAGCCTCCTGAGTAGCTGGGATTACAGGCGCCCACCACTACGCCCAGCTAATTTTTTGTATTTTTAGTGGAGACGGGGTTTCACCATGTTGTCCAGACCTGACCTCATGATCCACCCACCTTGGCCTCCCAAAGTGCTGGGATGACAGGCGTGAGCCACTGGGCCCGGCCTATTTTTAAATTTTTTTGTAGAGACAGAGTTGCACCCAGGTTGATTTCTAATGCCTGGGCTCAAGAGATCCTCCCACCTTGGCCTCCCAAAGTGCTTGGACTACAACAGACGTGAGCCACCATACCCAGCTGCTTACAATATTTTGAAAATAAAAAACGTTATTTCCAAATAAAAAAGATAAATTAAGTAAGTACTTAAAACTGCAAGCATATGACTATGGAGGTTTCCGAGCAATCTAGGTCCCTAAGTAAATGGAGACACCTGGAAAGCGGTTTGGAAGCAGGGCATTGGAGTTTCCTTTGAAATGCGGTATCCTAAATGTCCCTCTTTTCACCCCACTCAGGGAAGCAGAAAAGCAAACTCTTTCTCTCTCTCTTTTCCCCCTTTAAATATCTTTAAGTCATAACAAATTCTCTCTTCTCTCTCTCTTTTTTTTTTCTTTTTTTTTTTTGATATGGAGTCTAGCTCTGTTGCCCAGGCTGGAGAGTAGTGGCACGATCTCGGCTCACTGCAACCTCCACTTCCTGGGTTCAAGCGATTCTCCTGCCTCAGCCTCCCGAGTAGCTGGGACTGCAGGCATGCACCAACATGCCCAGCTAATATTTTGTATTTTTAGTAGAGACAGGGTTTCACCATGTTAGCCAAAATGGTCTCGATCTCCTGACCTCATGATCCGCCCACCTCAGTCTCCCAATGTGCTGGGATTACAGGTGTGAGCCACCACACCCAGCCCTCTCTCTTTTTTAAGAGATGGAGTCTCATTCTGTTATCCAGGCTAAAGTGCAGTGATGGGACCTTCTAGGCTCAAGCCATCCTCCTGCCTCAACCTCCCGAGTAGCTGCGACTACAGGTGTATGCCAACCACACCTAGCTCAAATTTTCTTTTTTCAACTCTGATTTGTTCCACATTCACCTCTTGAATTCTGCTACCTTTTCTCCCATGCTGGGTAAGTATGACATCAAGCTTGGGAAGTTTCTAGATTCAATGCTGTTTGCAGCAGGGCCAGGACTAGGGTGAGGAAGTAAGATAAGTGTTGAGCTGGGATGCAAATTTAAAGGGGGCCAGAAATCCCAGTAATCAAGTATATCATCCATTTTCATACCTGCGACTGCGTAACTTATAAAGAAAAAGAGGTTTAATGGATTCACGGTTCCACATGGCTGGGGAGGCCTCATAATGATGGTGGAAGGCAAAGGAGGAGCAAAGGCATGTCTTACGTGGCAGCAGGCAACAGCACGTGTGCAAGGGAACTGGCCTTTATAAAACCACCAGATCTCATGAGACGTATTCACTATCATGAGAACAGCATGAGAAAAACCCACCCCCATGATTCAATTACCTCCCATGGTGTCCCTCTCATGACATGTGAGGATTATGGGCGCTATAATTCAAGATGGGATTTGGGTGGGGACACACCATATCATTAAAATAAATAATATTTTAACGTGATACTTTTAAAAATAAAAATAAATGCAAAAAAAACCCATGATAAAAAAAATCAACATGTTAAAAACAGACAGGATCAGAATTACTGCTTTGTGCTTTTGGCTCTGGCTCTGGCTCTGATCTTTCTCAGTGTCACACTGACTGACAGACAGAACCTTGCGATCCAGGTGTCCATGAGTCTCATACTGCCAGGTCCTGTTATCTCACCTCAGGAATGACAATTCTTGGGGTGACCTAAACCATTTTCTTGGAGATACCCACTCACCTCCTCTCATTTTAAGTCCTTTCCTCTGATTGTATAATTTATAACTCAAGTCTCTCACACAGGATAAAATTCCATTTCTCCTTTGGAAAGCCACTATTTTGCACTGGATGTGGGTGCTAACACATCAAAGGCTGGGAACTGTAACTATGGGCTTCCAATTCTTCTGGCGAATTCTAAACACAGGACTGTCTTTTTTTTTTTTTAAATGATACCCATGTTCAGCCAGGCGAGATGGCTCACTCCTGTAATCCTGGGGCTTTGGGAGGCTGAGGCAGGAGGATTGCTTGAAACCAGGAGTTGGAGACCAGCCTAGGTGACATAGCAAGACCCTGGCTCTACAAAAAATTTTAACAATTAGCTGAGCACAGTGGCATGCAGCCGTTAGTCCCAGCTACCCAGGAGGCTGAGCCTGGATGATGACTTGAAACCAGGAAGTTGAGGCTGCAGTGTGCTATGATCATGCCACTGCACTCCAGCGTGGGGGACAGAGTGAAACTCTGTTGCTACAGAAAATTTTAAAATTAGTTGAGTTTTGTTTTGTTTTGTTTTGTTTTGTTTTTTGAGACGGAGTCTTGCTCTGTCACCAGGCTGGAGTGCAGTGGCATGATCTCGGCTCACTGCAACCTCCGCCGCCTGGGTTCAAGTGATTCTCCTGCCTCAGCCTCCCCAGTAGCTGGGACTACAGGTGCGTGCCACCATGCCTGGCTAGTTTTTTGTGTGTGTTTTAGTAGAGACAGGGTTTCACCATGTTAGCCAGGATGGTCTCGATCTCCTCATCTCGTGATCCGCCCTCCTCAGCCTCCCAAAGTGCTGGGATTACAGGCGTGACCCACCACGCCCAGCCTAAAATTAGTTGATTTTTAATCATTCATGGTGGTGCACACCTATAGTCCCAGCTACTTAGGAGGCTAAGGCAGAAGGATCACTCAAGCCCAGAAGTTCAAGGCTGCAACGAGCTATGATCACACCACTACACTCCCTATAAATATTCTTTTCCCTATGAATGCCTTCACAGAAATGACCATCTCTGATGATTAGCATTCTAGAAGCTGTGATTTATCTCTGGGAACGATGAACGTTAGGTGACTGGAAATAACCTGAGCAATAATAGTATCACTTCCTGCCACGTCATCCTGAAAAATCTTGGCAAATATGATTCACTGAGGTTATTAATTAAGTGTTTATGAAGATGTTCTATAGCTTGAACTTGACCCTGTCTTCTGGGAACAGGACTTTCCTGGCAAAATATGACAATAAACCCTACTTTTAACATTCATTTCTACTGAGCTTCTCTTCTCCTCTCTAGGGTAGAAAGAATCTAGTCAAACAATAACAATAATAATAATAAGTTAATAATAATAACAACAGTAACAAGCATGTGGACAGCACTGTTTATTGAGTGCTGATATGCAGGCCAGGCCCAGGGCTATGCCCTTCACATGTATTAGCAACTGAATGCTCAAACAACTTTATGGGGAGGTATTATTATCCCAATTTTATGATTACATTGAGACCCAGAGAGGTTAAGTAACTCACTCAAGGTCACACAGCTAAACAGAGGCAGAATGAGATTCAAACCCATACCTCTCTGATTGCATATGCTGGGCTTGGATCATCATCATCAACAACAACAACATCATTGTTAGCAGTGCATGGTGGCTCATTCCTGTAATGCCAGCACTTTGAGGCAGGAGGATCGCTTGAGCTTAGGAGTTTGAGACCATCGTAGGCAACAGAGTGAGACCTTGTCTCTACTAAAAATCATAAAAGGTAGGCGGGCATGGTGGCATGTGCCTGTAGTCTCAGTTACTTAGGAGGCTGAAGAAGGAGGATTGTTTGAACCCGGGAGATCAAGGCTGCAGTGAGCTAGCATTTCACCACTGCACTCCAGCCTGGGCAACAGAGTGAGATACTGTCTCAAAAACAACAACAACAACAAACAAACAAAAAACAAAAAGCAACACAAAAATCACTTATCAGAGGAAGAAGAGAAGGATGAGAAAAATGAGAAGCATGAGAAAAATGAGAAATTATTGTTTCTTGAACACCATAAAGAAGTAAATAGATTGTTTTTAAACCCCAGAGAATGAAGCAGCATTGGGAGAGACCATGTGAATTCACTCATCCAGCAAAGCATTCTTCTAGAACATGATGCTCCAGTAGACACCCCCAGACATACAGGTCACATTTATTGCATGTTTGTCGTCTACCGTATTTTCTTATTAGCCCTGATATCCACCTGTGGAAGTGGGAGATTTTTGGCACACTACCCATTAAACAGACAAGGAAACCAAGGCCAGAAACATACAATAACTGACCCAGAATCCCACAGTTAGACCTGGGGAAGCCCAGATTCCAACTCAAGCAGACAACCGTAGGGCTTGTTCTCATCATCAACACTCTCTTGCCTCCCATTTCCCCCATGGTCATTCTTTCCTCTAACAAATATCTGTTGTGCCTCAAATCTGTGCCCTTGTCTGGCAATAAGCAATAGGACAGCCTCAGTTTCTGTCCTCCTTCTCTGACACGTTCCCAAGCGTTCCCCATTATTCCCGTGACCTCCCACCCCTGCTTCAAAGCACCTTCTCTTACCTGCCCTCAGTTCTGCAGGAAAATCCAGATAAAATTCCCCTCTACTTTGTAGTTCAAAGCTAGAGGGACAGGCACCAGGTCCTCTTTTCTTCTTAACTAACCGGTAAGGCCCATCTTTTTCTGCCTCTCTGCCGTGTTGCCTTAAAGACTGCTCCTTGCTGTCTTGGTCACACGGCTGGGCGGGATGCCACCAAGATCACGGGGAGGGGGTTGTGTACTGAGCTCACTGCCGTTTTACGCCACCCTGGCTACCATCTCTTTCCTCACCAACCAATGAATAACCAGGTCTCACCTGGTGAAAATGCAAATCAGTCTCCCACCTCTGACATCACAGCTGCACCTATGGCCTCTGTCCACGGAGTCTGCAACGATGAAGACCTCACTCAGGTCCCAAGTCGTGCATTTCCTTCTTCCTAAGCCCTCACTTCCCCCTCTCATTAACATTATTGTAATATCAGCTCAATAAAAATATCAAAGTCCTTTCTAGAGGTTATTTTATTCCTTGGACACCATAAGGAAGTAAATAGTTGCGTTTTGTGTGGTTTTTTTTTAACCCTAGAGAGTGAAGCGGTGTGGGAAGAGATTACCTGAATTCATTAATCCAACAAAGAAGAGAACGTGATGCTCCACTAGACACCCCCAGGCACTGGCTCCTTTTTTTTTTTTTTTTTGAGACAGGGTTGGCCTCTCTCACCTAGGCTGGAGTGCAGTGCTGCAATCTCAGCTCACTGCAACCTCTGCCTCCTGGGCTCAAGGGATCCTCCTGCCTCAGCCTCCCAAGTAGCTGGAACCACAGGTAAGAGCCACCATGCCTGACTAATTTTTGTATTTTTTGAAGAGTTGAGGTTTTGTTGTGTTGCCCAGGCTGGTCTTAAACTCCTGAGCTCAAGTGATCCACCACCCATCTCGGTCTCCAAAACTGCTGGGATTACAGGTGTAAACCACCCCACCTGACCTGGCCACATTTTTCTTTTGCTTTTTCTTTCTTTCTTTCTTTTTTTTTTTTTTGGAGACAGAGTCTCACTCTGTCGCCCAGGCTGGAGTGCAGTGGCACCATCTGGGCTCGCTGCAACCTCCGCCTCCCGGGCTCAAGTGATTCTCCTGCCTCAGCCTCCCAAGTAGCTGGGATTACAGGTGTTGCCACTACACCCACCTAATTTTTGTATTTTTAGTAGAGATGGGATTTCACCATGTTGGCCAGGCTGGTCTTGAACTCCCAACCTCAGGTAATCCACCTGCCTCCGCCTGCCAAAGTGCTGAGATTACAGGCATGAGCCACTGTGTCTGGCCGCCTGGCCACATTTTTCTGTAGGTACATCCCCTTTGGCAATATGCGGACCATACAGGTTTAACTCTGTAATTATGATCACCAATGATGTGTCCCTTCTGGAAACAAAGGACAGGCAGTATAAAACCAGCCCACATTTCAAGACAGTTGACTCGAATTCCAGTGCTGACTCTGGCACTCTAAGACTGTAATGTCTCAACTCCTCTGAGCCTCAATTTCCTCCCCATTAACCTACAAAGTGGGAACTATCTATGCTCCCTCCTCCTAGTGTTGAGAAGGGCTACAGCAGTTAACATTTGAGAAAGTTCGGACTAAGATTATTTCTAGCCACCTAAGACTCAGATTCCCAGGGATAAACCCCAGCAGATGGGATGCTAATCCATCACAAAGGGTTTTCTCTGAGAAGGAAATTTTATATTCATACAGAAATAAAGAAGGAAGTAGACAATCCAGGGCTGCATCAAATTTCTGTATTTTTACAAATGCCAAAACAAACTAGATCCGTTTCCTGTGGCACTTGCATTTGGGGGAGTATCATTTAAAAGAAAAAAAGAATGTCATAGTTCTATAATTCACAAAAAGAATTGGGGTCTATAGTTACTGTTCCTCTTTTTTTTTTTTTTTTTTTTTTTTTTTTTTGAGACAGGCTCTTGCTTTGTCAATCAAGGCTGAAATGCAGTGGTACAATCACAGCTCACTGCAGCCTCTGACTCTTGGGCTCAAGCGATTCTCCTGCCTCACTCAGCCTCCCAAGGAGATGAGACTACAGGTATGTACCACCACATTTGGCTAACATTTTTAATTTTTGTAGATATGGGGTCTCTCTACGTTGCCCAGGCTGGTCTCAAACTACTGGGCTTAAGTGATTATCCCCCCTTGGCTTCCCAAGGTGCTGGGATTACAGGCATGAGCCACTGCACCCAGCCCCAATCTTTGATGTATTAGCACGAAATGCAAAGCAGTGGCTTTCCAATGGAGAAATGGAATTTTCTCCTGTGGAAGAGACTTGAGTTATAAATTGTGTCATCAGAGGAAATGAGAGGAGGAGGGTGGTAGTTTCCAAGAAGATAGTTTGATTTGCCTCAAGAGTTGTCATTACGTGGGTGAAAGGATAGTACCTGGCAGCATTTGACTCTAGGAACACCTGGATCGTGGGGTTCTGCCTGCCAATCATCGTGGAACTGAGCCAAACAAGCTCCAGGCAAGAAGTCAAAGCAGTAATTTTGATTTTTTTATAGCTATAAGTCAGGATTTCTCAACCTCAGCAGTGTTGTCATTTGGGGCCAGACAACTGCCTGTTGTCGGGAGCTGGGGGGACTATTCTGTGCATTGTAGGATGTTTAGCAGAACGCCCGGCTTCCATCTATTAGATGCCAGCAGGACACCCCAACCCCACCCCATCTGCAAGCTATGACAACCAAAAGTGTCTTCAGGAATGGACAAATATCCCCTGGGAGGTAAAACTGCCTCCACCTGAGAACCACTGCGCTAAATGTTAGCAAGTTCCATGGACTTTGAAGCGTCTCCTCGCTCTCCATTGCATGGGACAAGGAAATCAGCAACTCAACATTTTCTCTAATAGAGTTTTCTCCCCTCTGTTTCTCCTCTTCTAGAAACTATACTATAGTTTTACATATTTCGGTTTATGACACATATATGCCCTATAAACTGTAATTATACGTTTCTGGTCTGCAGGTAGACTGTAAGTTGGCAATACTGGTTGCTTCCAGAGTGAGAAACTGGGTGGCTGGAGACAGACATGGAGGGAGATACTTTTCAATATTTGCTTAGACATCTTTTGGATTTTTTCCATTTTTCTTTTTTAGAGACAGAGTCTTGCTTTGTCACCCAGGCTAGGCTCAAGCGATCCTCTCGCCTCAGCCTCCTGAGCAGCCAGGACTACAGGAACTCACCACTATGCCCACCTAATTTCTCTTTTTTGTCGAGATGGGGGTCTCCCTATGTTGCCTAGGCTCGTCTCGAACTCCTGGCCTCAAGCGATCCTCCGGCCTCAGCCTCCCAAGGCTCTGGGATTACAAGTCACTGTGCCTGGTCTCTTTGGGGTTTTATATCATGTGGCAGTGTAACTTTTTCAAAAAAATAAGTTAAATCTTGAAAATTGTCTCCTGTGAATTGCATGCAGTATGAATAGCATGGTCCCATTTTTTAAAAGATAAGTAGAAATAATCTCTATTATTACACCCAGGAGGAGAGGGAGAAATCTGGAGTAACACACATGAAACTCCAAGCAGCAGTTATCACCAGGGGGTAAATTAGCAGAGTTTTTCACCTTCTATGCAAATATTTTTATAAATACAATTTTAAAATAACTTGCATGTGTATTGTGTTAGTAATTGGAGAAAACAACAAGAACAGGAAAAGAAAAAGATCTATTTCCAAGGTCACTGGGGAGCCCCTCAAGTTTGGGAAGTGAGGAAGAGGGAGAACCTTCTGGAAGCAGCAGATGCTGGGAGCCCCAGACACAGGAAGCAGGGACCCTAGATAGAGGCTGATGATTGAATTAGGGGGTACAATGAGGGGGGCATGAATTAAGAAGGAAATGAAAATCAATGAGCAGACGCTGGAATAGAAAGGATAGCTCTGTGTCATTGGATGGGTTATGAATTTCCCTGAGCCTGCCTCAGTTTCCTCAGCTATAAAATGGAAGTCATTATAATATATAAGTGACCAACATTTATCACTACATCGTTCTATCACCATCTATGTGTGGGTTGTACTTAATCCTCACAGCAGCCCTATGAGTTAGGTACTACTAGAATCATCCCAGTTTACAGATGAGTCATTTGAAGCACAGAGAGGTTAAGTAACTTGGCCCAAGGGCACACAGCAAGAAAGTGGCAGAGGCAGGATTTTAACTCAGGCAGTCTGGCTCTGGAGCCTGAGTTCTATAGATGACTAGGGCTGGGACTTAGCACAATACCCGGCACATGGTAAGTAGAACAGATATTAAAGACTATGATTATGTTAAAGGTCTAGGATTCCTCATCTACTAAGTACCATATTAAAGGATGTAGTGCCTCCCCGCAAGAGGAAAGCACAATGTCCTTCCCAGCCCATGCCAGCCTTATTGTCCCCAGAAACTGCCGTGGACTTTTTTTTTTTTTTGAGACAGGATTTCGCAATGCCGCCCAGGCTGGAGTACAGTGGCACGATCTTGGCTCACTGCAACCTCCACCTCCCGGGCTCAAGCAATTCTCGTGCCTCAGCCTCCCGAGTAGCTGGAACCACAGGCATGCACCACCACGCCCGGCTAATTTTTGTACTTTTAGTAGAGACAAGGTCTTGCCATGTTCCCTGGGCTGGTCTGGAACTCCTGGACTCAAGTGACCTGCCCGCGTTGGCCACCCAAAGTGCTGGGAATACAGGATTGATTAACCGTGTCCAGCCTGCCCTGGCACACTTGAAGTCAGCATTTGTCCTACCAGAACACAAAACTCTCCAAAACTTTGACAGGTGGAGATCTCTGGAAGGAGACCGTCTAGATGAGAAGTGGGTGGTAGGGTGCACCTAAAGTTCTAGCTACTTGGGAGGCTGAGGCAGGAAGATCACTTGAGGCCAGGAATTTGAGACCAGCCTGGGCAACACAGCGAGATCTCGTCTCAACAAAAAATTAAAAAATTAACTGGGTGTAGAGGTGAGCACCTGTAGTCCCAGCTACTCAGGAAGTTGAGGTCGGAGGATCGCTTGACTTTAAGACTGAAGTGAGCTACAATTGTGCCACTGCACTCCAACTTGGGCAACAGAGCAAGACTCCGTCTCTAAAACTAAATAAATAAATAGATGCGAAGGGGTTCAAGGAAAAGGTGCTTTATTTAATCCTCCTTGGAGAGCTTGACCTACACAGCAACAGATCCTAAGGCCAGGAATGGAAAGGAGCATCAAGCATCAAATAACATGGACAGTTATAGCTGTCATTCATTATGTGCCAGACATTCTGCCTAGTGCTCTCCAGACATGAATGCAGATCATCCCTCCAACAGCCCTAGGTGGTCCTATGATTCTCCCCATTCTACAGACGAGGAAACTGAGGCTCCAAAGGCAATTTGCCAAAATCCCAGAGCTAGGAATTACTCCGGGACGACATGTTAACCCGGTTCTAGCCAGAATAACCGCTCTACAACTGTCCTTCCCACCTGAAATCCTCCTCCCAAAGCTTCATCAGCTGCAAGCAGGCGGAGGGGACAGGACATTCTTTCGTTTAACAAAAGAATGGTGGGTCTTGGAGACAGCCTCTTGGTGCCCCCAGGTGAAGAGCAGGGATATGGGTGGCACCCCTTCGTCTTCGGGGCCTGCTTCTGTGGGCTACTGAGAAGGCAGGGAAGCTCCTTCCTCACCTCTGCCCCATGACATCCCACTCTTCCTTCTGCCTCTTCTAAATGGACGCAGCTACTGTGCCATTTCCCCACTCTTGTAGAGGCGGTCACAGCACTTACTGTAGCTAATGTTGATTGAGCACCTACTTAGTGCCAGGCACTGTCCTGAGTGTTTCATCTTTATTTAATCCCCACAAAAGGGTGGGCTCGGGCTGGGTGTGGTGGCTCACGCCTGTAATCCCAGCACTTTGGGAGGCTGAGGCGGGTGGATCAACTGAGGTCAGGAGTTCAAGACCAGCCTGGCCAACATGACGAAACCCCATCTCTACTAAAAATATAAAAAAATTAGCCAGGCATGGTGGTGGGCACCTGTAATCTCAGCTACCTGGGAGTCTGAGGCAGGAGAATTGCTTGAACCTGGAAGACAAGAGATGGCAGTAAGCCCAGATCACACCATTGCACTCCAGCCTGGGCAACAGAGTGAGACTCTGTCTCAAAAAAATAAATTAAAAAAAAAAAAAAAAAAAGTCAGGCTTGGTGACTCATGCCTGTAATCCCAGCACTTTAGGAGGCTGAGGAAGGAGGATCTTTTGAGCCCAGAAGTTCAAGACCAGACTAGGCAACATAGTGAGACCTCCATCTCTACAAAAATTTAAACAATTAGCTAGGCATGGTGGTGTGTGCCTATAGTTCCAGCTACTCGGGATGCTGAAGCAGGAGGATCGCTTGAGCCTGGGAGGTTGAAGCTGCATGAGCTACAATCACAGCACTGCACTCCAGCCTGGGCAACAGAGCGAGACAGCAACTCAAAAGAAAAAAAAAAATTCCAGAAAAACCCCATAGGATAGGTGCTATTATTGTCCTCATTTTACAGATAAGGAAACTGAGGCACAGAGGAATCAGATAACTGCCACATTTACCCTGCTAGGAGGTGATGGAACCTGGATTGCATGTCAAGATCACACAGACTCCTCTACAGACCACCCAGGTAACATGGGGTGACTTATTCAACCTCTTTAAACTTTTGTCTCCTAATCAGTAGTCTGAAACTAGCAGGGGTTATTGGAAGGATAAAAGGTAACATATGCTCCTTATTCATTCAACAAGTATTTATAGGACATCTACTGTGTGCCAGGCACTGGGGATGTATCTGCAAGCAAAACAGAAAAAAATCTTATCCTTCCAGCATGCACACATTAGTAGGGGGACACGTATGTGGGTTAGCTCAGTAGATGTTCACAACCCCATAGGTAAGCTACTATTACTGCACCTGTTTCACAGATAGGGAAAAGGATCTCAGAAGTGGCAAGCCCAAGTTCACCCTTCTGAGAAGTGGTAGGACCTGGATTAGATAATATCTAGTCTCCGGAGTTTGACTTCCTGAATTCAAATCCCACAGTTTCCATTTAATTGCTGTTGGCAAGTTACTTAATGGTCTGAAACTAGATCTCCCAAGGGTAAAACAGGACCAGGAGACCCTATTTCATAGATTACCCCAGGAGAAATAGCAACATCTAACATTTAGGAAGCAAACAAGGCTCACAGAATCTCTGTGAGGGAAGTCTAATTTTAACCATTTTTTTTTCTTTCTTTCTTTTTTAAACAGGTGTGGAAACTGGATCCCAGAGAGGATAAGTAACCTGTCCAGAGGTGCACAACACACGAACAGTTCGCTTCCAAAACTCATGTTCGCTCTGACCCAGGCCGCTGCTCAGATAAAAAACTCACCGGATTGGGCATGGATTATTCTTTTCTTCCTGCACCTGCGGGGCTGGCTGCACGAGGGCGGTGGTCCCGCCGTGTGCATTCCCCGGAAGCTTTCTTAAATGCAAAGGGTCCGAACGCGGCTGTCTGAGGCTGGAGCCGCAGCCCCCTCTACGTGCTCCCGGATTCCCGCGCCTGGTGTTTTTCCCTGCACCCTGGCGCCACACCCCGCTCGCTCCCCGCTCCCGGCCACTGCTGCCACGCTTGGGGGCCCAGCGCTGGGGACACCCCGCCCAGTTCTTCCCAGACTCTCTGGGAGCCGGGGAGGGGGCTCCGCCAAGACACCCCTGCTCGGCTGGCAGCCCCGGCGCTGGCCCCACTCCTGGCGAACCCACTTCACCTCTTGGCGCTCCTGTTGCCGCTGCGTGCGCTGGCCCTCTAGTCGACCCCGGCCTGGGGCAGCGCGCCCTGCTCCAGAGACGGCCTTCCTGCCTCGGGGGCCGATCGCTTTCTTCTGGGAATTGAGCCAGTTCCTGTTGGGTTGGGAGGCCTGCTGGCATCCGAGACCTCTATCCACTGCCCGTAGTCTGCATTCATTCTTTCTTTCCGTGAGCCAGCCTTACCCGGAGGCCACCAGATGCCGCGCAGGCCGGGCTGTTGCAGAACTCGGAGGACCCAGCAGGCGCACGGGCCAGGGTTGCGCTCTCCAAAACTCTGGCCAAGAGCCACATCATCTAATCCTAAGGGAAATACAAGTCCTCTCATGATTATCACTAACTACGAGATAAATGCAAATCAAAACCATAATGAGATATTGGAACAGGAATTAAAAGAAATTAAAGAGTGCGTAAGCAGAAATTCAGTTGCATGTAAGAAAACTCAGTTCCCCCTGAGAAAGAAAAAGAGCTGGAGTTCTTTAAAAACGCCTATTTTTCTGTGGCTAGTGAGCCTTATCTCTCCTCCCTTCCCAGGCCTTGTGAAGCCCCTGATTCCCTAGCTGTGTAGCTGCAATGTCACTAGACAGATAAACTCAAGTCACAAAACATGTTTCTCCTTGAAAAGTAAGAAATGATGTAACACATGTCTCAGTTGAATAACTGCCTTTGATTCTCGCTTCTGTAGTATGCTTCCCCCTGCACAGATCTCCCTACCCCCACGAAATGCTTAAAAGGTAACTTAACTCTTTGTTCAGCGCTCAGTCCTTTGGATGTTAATCCGACTGGGCCAGTGCACCTAAATAATTAATAAATATCCTCCTGAACCCCATCGGTCTCTCTGATTCCTTAAAAATCCCACCAATGGCGTAAACCCGGGAGGCGGAGCCTGCAGTGAGCTGAGATCCGGCCACTGCACTCCAGCCTGCGCGACAGAGCGAGGCTCCATCTCAAAAAAAAAAAAAAAATCCTGCAACATTTCCACCTCACATCTACTAGACTGGCCACTATCAAAAAACAAAAACAAACAAAAAATAAGTGTTGATGAGGATGTGGAGAAATTGTGCACTGTTAGTGGGAATGCAAAATGGGTGCCACTGTGGAAAACAGTATAGTGGTTCCTCAAAAAAACAAAAACAGAAGGGTATATATGCAAAAAAAATTCAAAGCAAGATCTCAAAATGACATTTGGGCTGGGCATCATAGCTCAGTCCTGTAGTTCCAGCACTTTGGGAGGTTGAGGCAGGTGGATCACTTGTGCCCAGGAGTTTGAGACTGGCCTGGGCAACATGGTGAAACCCAGTCTCCACAAAAAAATACAAAAATTAGCCAGGCATGGTGGCACATGCCTGTAGTTCCAACTACTCGGGAGACTGAGGTATGAGGATGGCTTGAGCCTGGGAAGTGGAGGCTGCAGTGAACATTAATCATGCCACTGCACTCTAGCTCAGGCAACAAGGGAAGACCCTGCCTCAAAAAAAAAAAAAAAAAAAAAAGATATTTGCACACCCGTGTTTATTGCAGCATTATTCACCATAGTCAAGCGTTAAAAGCAAACTAAATGTCCATCAGCAGATGAATGGGTAAAGATAATGTGGTTATGGTTATATACACACAATGGAATATTATGCAGCCTTAAAAAAGAAGGAAATCCCATCACATACTACCACATGGATGAACCTCAAGGACATCATGCTAAGCAAAATAAACCAGACACAGGAGGGCAAATACTGTATGGTTTCAATCATTGGAAGTACCTAAAGCAATCAAAATCATAGAAACAGAAAGGAGAAATGTGGTTGCCAATGGCTTAGAGAAAGGAGGAGGGAGATAATTCGTGTGCAATGAGCATAGAACTTCGGTTTTTCAAGATGAAAACATTCTAAAGATCTGTTACACAATGTGAATACTTCCTATACTTCACACTGATGAACTATACAGTTAAAAATAATTAAGACTGGTAAATTTAATCAGGTGTGTTTTTACCACAATATTGAAATGTCATTATGTCTTTACAATGACATAAATGTAATTGTGATTATTGCAACCAAGAAGAGGTATGTAATGCTGTAAGAATTTATAATTAGGGGCATTCCCCCAGTGTCAGGGAAGGTTTCCCTAAGGAAATAATGCTTCAGTGAGCATCTGAGTCAAAGTCAAAGTGGGGAGGTCACATGGCAAGTCTAATTTCTTGTATATAATACAGTCATCTGTCCATTTGAACTTTTCTGCTTTGTAAGTAGAATCAAGGATAATGGGGGCATGATGGTAGAGGCCTATAGTCCCCAGCTACTTAGAAGGCTGAGGTAGGAGGACTGCTTGAACCCAAGAGTTTGAGACTGCCATGAGCTATGACTGCACTACTGCACTCCAGCCTGGGCAACAGAGTGAGAGCCTGTCTCAAAAAAAATTTTTTTTAATATTAAAAGGTGAAAAAATAATAATGATGATGACAACAGCCAACATGTACTGATAAATAATTCAATTAGTTAATTACGTAATTAACATAGTTAAGTGCAGGGATTCTGAAGCCATACTATTTGACTTTGAATTCCAGTTCTGCTATATCCTTACTAGTTTCATAATCTTGGGCCAACTACTTAATCTCTGTGCCTCAGTTTCTTCATCTGTAAAATGAGGGCAATAATAGTGAGACAGCCAGTTGGGAGGGGATCCCTCAATAATCTCCAGCCTCTCCAGTTGGCCTGCACACTGGAAGGAGCCACACAAGTTTGTGCTGTTTGCAGCAGGGAGGAGCCTGGCCCCTCCTCTTTCTGTGTGGAACCTGGGATTTGAATGGCCAGGTGGAAAGTGCTCTAACAGAGACTCTGGCCCAATAAGAGTCCCTGTTTCCCCCTTTTCCTCCTTTTCACCCAATAAAACCCTGTCTTACTCACCATTCAAATTGTCTGTGAGTCTGAATTTTCATGACCATGGGACAAAAAAATCCTATATTTAGCTGAACTAAGGAAAAGCCCTGTAATATTTTTGGCACCCAATGTGGGGCCCGAGAAGTGGTGAGTGAGATGCAAATCAAGAATTATTTTTCTCTCTCTCTTCTGAGCCTTTTCATCCTCATGGCCTTTTCTTTCCTCTTTTGGGATAGACCAGAAAGCAGCTCTCTGCTGCTCCCCAATCCCTCATGGGGCTGGGATGCATGGCCCAAGGACCCCACACAGCTGGCTGGCTGGCTCCCAGCGACACCCTACTGCCGCAGCCTTCCCTTTCCCTAGCCAAGGAGTTTAACTCTACCAGACAGTAATTAAGCTTAAACATTCTTCCCAAGGCATTTTTAAGCTGTTTATTTTTCTTTCCTATTCTCCACCCTATCAGCAGTTAATTTTTAAAGTTTTTTGTTTTTTTTTTTCTTTTATAAATCGTTTTTACCAGGCCAGGCTCCAAAGCTATCACTGTTTCTATTTTCTGCAAAGTTTTGGTTGTGAAATCAAGCCTCCATCTTGTTTTTCATCCTGAGGGCATGGCTTGTAACTTTGGTGGCAAGGCTTTGTTTAGCAGTCCTACCTTAGGGAATACATTTCTTTCTGGTTTGATATTTGTGTGTTTTCCTAGCCCTGTCTCTTAAAGGGCCCCACCCAGTGGACTGGGTTTTCTTCTGTCTGTGTATGTGTTATATGTGATGTCTGTAAAAAGAGCTCTAATTAATTTGGCCTACAGAAAGACAAGCGCTTGCATCTAATATTTTTTAAAGGGGAGATAAAAACTGTGGTACCTTTCAGTTCATGTGACTTTAATCTTTAAGAAATAAAAACAGTCTTAAAGATTATTGGTAAAAAGCAGATGTCATTAAAATATGAGTGTAGGTGGACAAAATAATGCAGGTCAAATGCTAGGTTTGATAAGTGTTTTGAGGTTACAAACTGCTTTTTGGGTTTTGGGAACTATTTGACTTGCCAGTTTCACAATTGGTAAGGCCTGGGGACCTACGGAACTAACCACACCCTTAATTATAATGGAGTCAAACCTTGGCTGTACGTAGCACACAATTAAAACAACTTACCAGGTTTTAAATTAAAGTTAGAAATTGCTAGCAGTTACCATTATAACTTGTAATTGAAACTACTGGAAATAGACTTACATGCAAGGTGTATAAGAACAGTACAATTTTTTTTTAAAAAAGGTTACAAGAAGGCATGGAAATACAAATTTTTGCCTAGGGTTAAAGGCTTGTTTTAAATTAGATAGGAAAAAGCTGAAAGTTCAAAGAAGTGGTGGAAGAAGTGTGGAAATTAACCTTGCAGAAAAGATTCTCTGTGTGAACATATCAATTAAATTCAAAAGGGTATTATATGGTTTTTCTGTAAATTGGGAATTAAAATTGAAACACAACAAGGTATTCTTAAAATGCCAATCTGCTCTTTGGCAAAATTCATAAAGGGTTATAATAGGTTTTTGCTTCTTTTAAATTTCTGAGTCATTATTTTGGCAAAATAAATAACTTACGGTAATGTGGAATTCTATTTCATGGTATCAAGTGCTTTAAACATATTTAAAAGGCATCCCAAAATCAAATTGAAGTTTCAAAATTGTCTTTCCTGACACCTGGCTTTTCGGATGTTTCAGAGAGCCCATAAGTGTCCAGAAAAGAGAGGTAAAGGAGATTATTTGACATGTTTAGGTACATGGGATTGCCAAAATGATGTTCAATCTTCTTTAGATTATATGTTTGCTAAATAATGCTAATATGTGTTCCAAAATTGTATGGGATTTCTAAAATTCTTGTGTCTGAGTATATGCTATCAATCATAATTAAGGTTTTTATGTTAAGTTATTGTAAACCATGGAGGTAACCAAACTTCTTTGTCAATTTTGTTTCTAACTGTAACTACCCTGGACATTTTGCTGTTCATAGACAATTGTGTCTTGCTTTAGTCCTTTCAAAGACAGTTTATAATGAGCTACAGAACTTTAACGGCTGCTCTCAAATACAAGCTTCTGATAACTTTAGAGATTGTACCATTGGAATAAAGGAAAACGTATAGGACTCATAAAGAGCTGAAATGTTCACAAATATCAAGCAAAACAGGAATTAACTAAACGGACTGAACTCAAAAAGCTGAAGCAAGCTTTCTGCCTTTGACTTGGAACATTGCTAGTCCTTGTTTTGTTTTTCAGAGTCAAGGAAACTTATTTTGAACTATTTATGGCCTTTAATAATTGAGCAAGGTATACTCCTGGAAACAAAATTTGGAGCACGTTTATTTCTCTCCACCTGGTTCCTCTAGAATTCGGAAACTATGTCTGAGTATTCTCAAATTATGGCAATATGGTTGTTTGCATCAGTGCAATAAGAATGCAGTTTTCTTTTGCAACAGGACACAATTGGAAAAAGTGGTTATTTTACCAAGGCTTTGACTGGAAGGGTATGCTTCCCTTTAAGGAGTCAATCTCGACTTGCAGAGCCAATGAAAGCCCAGAGGGGAAACTGGCTTCATACTCTTGATTACACAGTCCCTGTACAGGGTTCCTGACTTGGGGTCAGTAAAGAATGTCACTTTCTAACAGGTCCAGGATCTCCAACTTTATCTTGGGACCTTAGGATCACCCAACTCACAGGTATTTGCGGATAAACTCATGGCTAGCCTTGGCTTTAAAAGGTCTTATCTGAGATTCCTGTGGAACAAACTTCCATCAAAGGAAATCCAAAAGGCCTATGTAGAAATAGTTATTCTTGTTGCACTTTATGTAAATGATCAGGAGCCAAGTATAAGACTAAAGTCTATTTTGCAAACCACTCAGTCCTATGATTATTATTTTTTTTAACAAACATGTGGACTGGAGAGAGAGAAATCATGTGTCAAAACTTACGTATTTGTCATTAAATTCTAAACTCACTAGTTGTTTTTAAGTTTTCACCTACATTTTAGACTAACTCTGCTTCTTCCTGTGAACCAACCAGTAATCTCCAACTGCAACTCAGAAAGAACAAAAGGGATAGCTAATATAAAAATCTGATCAATATTCTAGTTCTGAGCAATTATCTTGCAAATCCTGCCGGGTGATGGGAATAAAGATGGTGCCCATCACCTGGAGGTTTCCTTTTTGGGAAAGTAAGACCAAGAGAGCTAACCAAAGTCAAGCACAATGCAGCCAAATCCTAGTAAACGTAACTATAGCCACTGGTTATCTGGGTATGTCACAAAAGACATCCTTTTCTCTCCCTTGTTGGAGGAGGACTCAGTTCCAGTTTCACCTTAGCATTCAGCTTATGATAAGGAGTCCAGGCAACACCCCAAGACACATTTTTGTCCCAAACTCAATTCCAAGCTTCATGTCAAAGCCCTAGGAAGGAAAACGGAATCTGAGGGATCCAGAGGCAAATGACAACAGCAGTTAAAAGGCACAGCACAGATGCGCATGGCTGATTCCTGATGATTAAGCCAACTCCCAACTTCCTGTTTCATGTATAATGGCCATGTTAAAATCCATGGCATAAATGGAGTCTAGGGAACTCCAAGGCTACCGACAGTAGAGGGGATAGAGGCATAGTTAAAGAGAATAATTCCTATTCTCTAGGCCCTCCCTGCTTCGTGGGTGCAAGCTGCTTTAGCACTCATGGCCATGCCTGCCAAGGTCACGGGGACTCAGGAATGCAGGATGGAAGAGGAAAGAAGATGCTCTTCCGTCTCTCCCTCATATACCTCAGGTATCTGCTAGGAAGACAAGGGAACCAGGGATGCCTGCTCCCCTCTTTCTAGATGGGTAGTCATTCAACTTCCAACTGTACCCCTTTCAAATGCATCCTGAAGCTCTCGGACTCCTTTGAAAAATGCCTTCTTTTCCTTTCTCCTCCTCCGTTCTCCCATCACTGATAGGTAATTGTGTCTCCGTAGTATGGGACACTCCACTCAGATGCATCCTCCAAACTGGAAAGAGTTAATTTCCCAAACCTTAAACTGGTGGGCTTAGGATTGGCCTCAAGGGAAGGGAGCCCAGAAGCCCAACATGCTGGCCAAAAGTAAAGCTTTTTTTTTGCCAGTCAGGCTTTTGGCCTCCCTCTCCCTGTGCAAACTGGTAAAAGGCCTTGGAATTTTTGAGCTGTCCTTCCCCTTCCCCTTGTTTCACTTTGATACATGTTTTCTAATAACCTAGTTTGTCTGTTCTTGCCTTCAGGCCATCAAACTCTGAACAATCATATAACCGGAGCCTGGGATGATGGTCCCTTCTGCCGGGAACCCTTACATAGGCCTCCGAGGGAACTCTGACTGTTGTTTCCCCAAAACAGTGTCTCTTGTCAGCAGGAAGCAGTTCAGATCAGTCTTCATCCTTTTCCTTAATCTAATCGCAGTTAGATGTACTTTTTTAGAGGTGGGAATGAGACAGTTAGGTGGAAGGGGGTCCCTGGAGAACCTCCAACCTCTCCGACTGGCCTGCACACTGGGAGGAGCCACACAAGTTTGTGACTTTGCAGTGGGGAGGAGTCTGGCCCCTCCTCTCTCTGTGTGGAACCTGGGATTTAAATGGTCAGGTGGGAAGTGCTCTAGCAGGGACTCTGGCCTAGGAAGGGTCCCTGTTTCCCCCTTTTCTTCCCTTTTCACCCAATAAAACCCTGTCTTGCTCACCATTCAAATTGTCTGTGAGCCTGAATTTTTGTGGCTGTGAGACAAAAAAAACCCATCTTTAGCTGAACTAAAGAAAAGTACTGCAACTAAAGGACCTATCATTTTGGGCTTTAATGGGGATGTAATGAGTAGCATATATAAAGAGTTATACCTATAGTGCCTGCCACACATAAAGGTGTGTAACTGCTTGTTAAATAAAAAGAAATTTAGTTACATGGTAATAACTATGCTAACCATTTTACATGCTATCACAAAGTCCTCCCATGCCTTTAAACATATCCTTTTCAATGTGATCTTGCAGGATCACAATCCATCACCCCTCTCAAAAGTAGGGTGCATCTCAGAGGTTGGGACAATGGCTCCCTATTGTAATCCCAACACTTTGGGAGGTTGAGGCAGGGGAGGGTTGCTTGAGCCCAGAAGTTCAAGACCAGCCTGGGCAACATTAGGTAGACCCCATCTCTCCAAAAAAAAAAAAAAAAATTTTTGTTAAAAAATTAGCTATGCATGGTGGCATGCATCTGTGGTCTCAGCTACTTGGGAGGCTGAGGTGGGAGGATTGCTTGAGCCTGGGAGGCAGAGGCTGCAGTGAGCTATGATCATGCCATTGTATTCCAGCCTGGATAACAGAACAAGACCCTGTCTTAAAAAAAAAAAAAGTTGGGTACATCTCAAATTTAGCAAAACTAAAATTGACCCCTGAGGGTTACTCTTCTAACCTGCTCTTCCACAAGTTCCCTGTGGGAAAGAGAGTTTCTGGGGTGCCAGTTGGTCTCTCCTTTGTGAGACACCCATGGGAAGCCATGGGCAGCCTCTGAGGGGAAAATTCTCCTTATTGCTTTCGTGTCTTTATGCCTCGAGAGCATAACCGCTCAGCGGAATTCCACAGGTTGCTCAGGGAGATGACACTCCCTTGAAGCAGTGGAGTATAATCCAACATCTTGGCTCCTCTGAGAGCCAAGGAGTGAAACCCACTCCTACCCATTTCAGTCCTGATAAGTTGAAGATCTTAGGTAGTTTAGACACGCCTTTGCTCAGGGAAATTCACAGAAACCGCCACTGCTACACATCTTATCGAATGACTCACGAGTTCTCCTTCACTGATTAATCCTTTTCCTCATCCCTTCCTCCCTCTCCCATCTTCCCTAAGAACAAAGAGCTTGTAAACCAATAAATTGGAAGGAGCCCAAGAGCTCTGGGCCATGAGCAAGCCTCCGATGCTCTGGTCCCTTGAACCCACCTTTTAAACACTTATTCTGTCTCTTTCTAATTCCTTTGCCTCTGCCGGACTCAGGGTACCCACTGGGTGGTGTGGGACTGGTTTCCCCAAAATCTGGTGCCCAACATGGGGCTCCCCATAATCTCTACAAATAATCCAGTGAAGAAACACTGGAGTGTGGAAAGTGGAGGACGACTGACAAAGGACACCCGAGTACGTTTTTCACTTCAGGTTCTATGGGTAAGTAGGGTGCTCAGAGAATTCCAGGGTAACCTCGGGAAAATATGGGTCAAGGTGAAAGTAAGTTTGCTAATTACTTAAGCCTGGTGCAGCAGTTATTGTGCCACTGGGGAGTGAGGGGGTGTAACTGTGAGTACCCAAAATCTCACATCTTTGTTCCATCTCATAGAAAAGTGTACTCCTTTTTTCCCAGAATATGGAGCCATGAATGTAAAAGATTGGGACAAGGTCAGATAAGACTCAAAACGAGCAAAACAAGAGGGCTACGACATTCCCTTCTCCATTTGGTCTGTGTGGTCAGCAATTAAAACAGCACTGGAGACCTTCTACACTGACGAGGAGGAGGAGAAGTTTCAGGGTGACATAGAAAAGTTTAATAATCATGAGTCTGATGATCAGCAAAGTGAACCATCACAGTCTAGTTTAAAAAAGGGGGAGAAATGAGAAGCTATATATGCTGACCTCCAAAAGCTTATGAAAGAAACAGTTCTACTTACTGCAGAAACAGTGCCACCTACTGCACCTTTAGGGGAAGATCCGGAATGGCCACTCCTGCCTCAGCCTTATGAAGTTTTGGAACGGGAGCCTGAGACGCTGCTTGCGCTCCCATTGTTGCACGCCCTCCATTAACTATGGTGAAGGGAAGCTTCAGTCTTGCCCAATAGCCAATTACGGTGAGAGAATGATTCAGGCTTGTCCACCTGTTAATTATGGTAGAGGAATGCCGTGAACCGGCCCAAATACATATTATGGCACAGGGACAATCCAGGCATCCATTCACCAGGCATGGGAAATGGGAGATTTGGATGCTTGGCAGTTTCCGATAATTATTTGGCCAGCTGAGGAGCCTGGAGAACATGCTCAAGCACGCTGGGAGCCATTTCCTTTTAAAATATTAAAAGACTTAAAGCAAGCAATTGGACAATATGGGTCAAATTCTTCTTATGTTCATTCCTTGTTACAATCTGTGGCTTATAACTGGCATTTAATATCTATGGATTGGGAGTCATTAGCCTGATCCACCCTGTCCCCCTCTCAATTTCTCCAATTTAAAACCTGGTGGACGGATGAAGCAACAAATCAGGCACTCAGAAATGCTCAAGCCCAACCTCTCGTTAATATTACATCTGATCAATTGCTTGGAATTGGATAGGCATGGGGTACTCTAAATCAACAGATAGTAATGGATGATGAGGCTGTTGATCAGCTCAGAGCTATATGCCTAAGAGCCTGGGAAAAAATTCACGACCCTGGTACTACTTATCCTTCTTTTAACTCAGTTTGACAGGGCCCAAGGGAGCCTCATCCGGATTTTATAACCTATTTGCAAGATGTGGCTCAAAAGGCTATTTTGGATTTTCATGCCAGGAAAGTGATCATTCAGCTACTTGCTTATGAAAATGCTAATACATAATGTCAGGCAGCAATTAGACCTATTAAAGGGAAAGGTAGATCCAAATGAGGAAAAAACTTTAAGAGAATACATTAAAGCCTGCAATGGCATTGGGGGGCACTTATATAAGGCCAGCCTCCTTGCTCAGGGAATGGCTGGACTAAGGGTAACAAAAAACACATGAGCGTGCCCTGGATCTTGCTATAATTGTGGACAGATAGGACATACAAAACAAGAGTGTACAAAGAGCCAAAAAAGGCAAAACTCAGGAGGAAAAAGCAGGGAACCAGGTACCTGTCCAAGAAGTTAAAAAGGAAAACACTGGGCTAGTCAATGTCATTCAAAGTTTCATAACAGTGGACAGCCCTTGCCGGGAAATGGACAGAGGGGCCAGCCCTAGGCCCTGATTCAAAATGGGGCACCCTCAATTCATGACAGGACGTCCCCGTCTCCAACCAGAGTGTTCCTGGCCCAGTCTATCCCTGTACAAATATACAGCTATTATCCCCCTCCACAGCTAAAAGTGGGGCAGTGGATTTATGCTGTACCAAAGCCATATCCCTCCTTCCTGGGGAACCTCCCAGGAAGGTCACAATGGGAGTTTACAGCCCATTGTCAAATGGCACGGTGGGACTTATATTGGGAAGGTCCGGCTTAAATTTAAAGGGAATTCCAGTACGTACTGGAGTAGTGGACTCTGATTGCCAGGGAGAAATTCAAATTGTCATCTCCGCCACTGTTCCCTGCAGTGCTAATCCAGGTGACAGAATAGCTCAACTCTTGCTTTTACTGTATGTTAAGTTAGGAGAAAGCTCAGAAAAAAGAACAGGAGGGTTTGGAAGCACAAATTTAGCAGGCAAGTCTGCCTACTGGGTAAATCAAGTCTCTGACAATAGACATATTTGTATGGTCACTATTGAAGGAAAACAATTTGAGGGTCTGGTCGACACAGAAGCATATGTGTCGATCATAGTTCTTTATCAATGACCAAAAAACTGCCCGAACAAAAGGCCCCAGTGGGTCTTTTTGGGATCAGAACTGCTTCAGAAGTTTTCCAAAGTACTTTTATCTTACCATGTCTTGGTCCAGAAGAACAGGAAGGCACAATACAACCTCCAGTTATGCCCATTCCTGATAACTTATGGGGGAGAGATCTGTTTCAGCAATGGGGCACAGAAATTTCAATCCCTTCTCCCCAGTATGGTCAAGCTAGTCTCCTGTCTTCCTAGGAAACATTGAGCCCACATTTCCTCCATGGAATTCGTCAGTGTTTGTAATAAAGAAAAAGTTCAGCACATGGTGCATGCTAACCAACTTACGAGTGGTCAATGCAGTCATCCAGCTGATGGGGGCCCTGCAGCTGGGGCTTCCATCCCCCACCATGATTCCTAGGGATTGGCCATTAATAATTATAGATTGGAAGGACTGCTTTTTTAATATTCCTCTAGCAGAGTCCAATTTTGAGAAATTTGCTTTTACTATTCCTGCTATGAACAACAAGGAACCAGCAGACAGATATCATTGGAAAGTCCTGCCGCACGGTATGTTGAATAGTCCTACTATTTGTTAAACTTTTGTGGGGAAGGCTTTTCAACCTGTGAGAGATCAGTTTTCCGATTCATATGTCATTCATTATATGGATGACATATTGTGTGCAGCCGAAAATCGAGACTGACTTATCCAGTGTTATTCATATTGACAGGAGGTGGTAACCAATGCTGCATTACTCATAGCACCAGATAAAATTCAAACGGCCACTCCTTTCCAATATTTGGGATTGCAGGTTCAGGAAAGGGCAATTAAACCCCAAAAGGTTCAAATTCGAAAAGACTCTCTGAAAACTTTAAATGATATTCAAAATTATTAGGGGCTATCAATTGGATTTGACCTACTTTGGGAATTCCTACTTATGCTATGTCTAATCTGTTCTCTATTTTAAGAGGAGACCCTGCTCTCAATAGTAAATGAGAACTGACTCTTGAGGCTGCAAAAGAATTACAAATAATTGAGGAAAAAATACAACAGGCCCAGGATAATAGAATAAACTCAAGTTTACCATTACAGTTCACTGTGTTCCCTACTCTCCATTCTCCTACAGGGGTTATAGTTCAGAGTGAGGACTTAGTTGAATGGTCTTTTCTGCCTCACAATACTGTTAGAACCCTCACAGTGTACTTGGATCAGATGGCAATCTTGACTGGGCAAGCTTGCCTTAGAGTTGTTAAACTTTGTGGCTCAGATCCAGATAAGATTATAATTCCAATGAATAAAAATCAGATTTGGCAAGTCTTTGTTAATTTGGCCAATTGGCAAATAAATTTAGCTGGCTTCATTGGAGTGCTTGATAATCATCCAAAAAACAAAATTTTTCAGTTTTTAAAGCTAACAACATGGGTCCTTCCAAAAATTACCCATAGTGCTCCATTGGAAGGAGCAGTGACTGTGTGTACAGATCGCTCTAGCAATGGAAAAGCAGCTTACGTAGGACCTAAAAACAGAATTATTCAAACTGACTTTCAATTAGCACAGAAGGCTGAATTACAGGCAGTTATAGGTGTGTTACAAGACTTTAAGTAACCTGTAAATATTGTCTTTGATTCAGCTTATATTGTTCAAGCCGCTCAATACATAGAAACTGCACTCATTAAATATCTTGTGGATGAACAAGTCTATCAGCTGTTTTCTTCTTTACAAAAGGAAGTGAGTGATCGCTGTTTTCCTTTCTATATTACACACATTTGAGCACACACTAACATTCCCGGGCCTCTTGTAAGGACTAACGATCAAGCTGATTTACTAGTTTCCACTGTGCTTACTAATGCCCAAGATTTTCACTACCTAACACATGTTAATGCAGCAGGACTTAAACAGAAATATCAGATCACTTGGAGACAGGCAAAGGACATTGTGCAACATTACCCTCAGTGCCAGGTACTGCAACTGCCACAGGAGGAGACTGGTGTTAACCCACAGGGATTAACCACCAATATGTTGTGGCAAACAGACCTAACCCACGTACCTTTGTTTGGGAAACTTTCATACGTCCATGTTACTATAGACACCTTTTCTCGTTTTGTATGGGCAACTTGCCAAACGGGTGAGGCGGCTGCTCATATTAAAGGACATTTACTTTCCTGTTTCACTGTCATGGCATCCCACAAAAGATTAAAACAGACAATGGCCCAGGCTGCTGTAGTAAATCTTTACAAGTGTTCCTTCCACAGTGGCACATTGAACACAGTACTGGAATACCCTAGAATTCTCCAGGCCAAGCCATTGTTGAACGGGCTAATCGAACCTTAAAATCTCAATTACAAAAACAAAAGACAGGAGTGGGGAACCAGAGAATACTGTACTCCCCATATGCAGCTACAATTGGCTCTTATCACTTGACATTTTTTGAATTTGTCTAGAGATCAGATTACAATGGCAGCAGAGCAGCATTTGACAAGGCAAAAAATAAATGCCTATGAAGGAAAACATGTGTGGCAGAGGGACGTCAGAACCAAAACCTGGGAAAAGGGCAAAATCATTTTGTGGGGTCGGGGGTTTGCTTGTATCTCACCAGGAGAGAATCAGCTTCCTGTCTGGGTACCCACAAGGCACCTTAAGCTGTGCCATGAGCCAGAATCCAAGGAAGAGCAAAAGACCTCGGAACATCCCTGCACCCCCAGTTCATCAGATGGCTCAGAGGAACATCTCTGTTGAGCAGATGGCAACCAGTAAAACTCCCCAAGCAACTCCATCGACCTGGGGGCAGAAGAAGAGACTAGCTCACATTGCAGAAGGGAACCTGAGGTCTCAGAACAAGCCACTGACCACCAGTAATCTAATGGTAGCTATGATGGCAGTCATCTCCTTGGCAGTGAGTCTCCGCATAGCTGAGGCAGATCAAAATTACACTTACTGGGCCTACATTCCATTCCCGCCACTGATTACGCCTGTTACATGGTTAGACCCTCTGGTGGAGGTTTTTGTTGATGATAGTGTCTGGATGCCTGGACCGACAGATAACTGAGGTCCTACTCATCCAGAGGAGGAAGGAATGTTTTTTGGGTTTTTTTGTTTTTTTTTGAGATGGAGTCTCCCTCTGTCGCCCAGGCTGGAGTGCAGTGGCCGGATCTCAGCTCACTGCAAGCTCCGCCTCCCGGGTTTATGCCATTCTCCTGCCTCAGCCTCCCGAGTAGCTGGGACTACAGGCGCCCGCCACCTCGCCCGGCTAGTTTATTGTATTTTTTAGTAGAGACGGGGTTTCACCGTGTTAGCCAGGATGGTCTCGATCTCCTGACCTCGTGATCCGCCCGTCTCGGCCTCCCAAAGTGCTGGGATTACAGGCTTGAGCCACGAGCCCGGCCGAAGGAATGTTAATGAATATTTCCATTGATTATCGCTTTCCTCCCATCTGCCTGGGGCTGGCAGTGGGATGTTTAAATTATGATAAACAAAGTTGGATGGTTTATGTCCCTGCACATAATGGATCAAAAGCCTCTATTCATGCAATCAGTGGAAGAACATTTCAATCTTTGGACACTATTTACCTTGAGCATGGCTATGTTATGACACATCGCCAGATTAATAAATTTAAACCTAGTAAGAAGCCCTGCCCTAGGCAGGCCACTAAATGGTCTGGAAAGCTAGAGGTGCTAACATGGGAAGATTGTATTGCAAATAGCGCTGCTGTACTGCAAAGTAATTCCTATGGAATCCTCGGTGATTGGGCCCCTAGGGGACGCTTTGCAGTAAATTGTACTAGACAGCAGGAAGATTGTAGAGAGCCTCCTTTTGCAAACAACTACCCAGATAATGCACCAAAATTATATAGAAGAATTGAAACAAATTACCCTATTAAGTGGGAGGAGAATGGTATGACTCTTCCAAGCCCAAAAATGACCGATCCAATTATAAGTCCAGAACATCCAGAATTGTGGAAATTAATGGTGGTTCAAACCCCAACTCGGATTTGGAAAGAATATAAAACAGAGACCCATAGTAAAAAAACTTCAATTTGTTGTAGCCATGACCTCTAATCAGACGGTCCCATTGCAGAGTTGTGTTAAACCTCCTTTTCTGTTGGCAGTGGGAAAAATTAATACGTAACTGACTCTCAAACCATATCATGCCTCAACTGTCATCTTTTTACCTGCATTAATTCTACCTTTAATAAAGATAGTAGCATTTTACTGGTTAGGGCCCGAGAAGGAGTTTGGATACCTGTTTCCCTCAATAGACCTTGGGAGGCCTGTCCCTCCATACATATTATCACTGAAGTACTAAAAGGAATACTTAACAGATCAAATAGATTCATATTTACTTTAATAGCTGTGATGATGGGCCTTGTAGCTTTCACAGCTACTGCTGCTGCTGCTGGTGTTGCTTTGCGCTCTTCTATTCAAACTGTGGGCTTTATGGATAGTTGGCAGAAAAATTCTTCTAAGCTTTGGAATTCCCAAAGCCAAATAGATCAAAAATTGGCAAATCAAATTAATGATCTCCATCAAACAGTCATTTGGATGGGAGATCGGATTATGAGCCTGGAGCATGGAATTCAAATGCAATGTGATTGGAATATTTCTGATTTTTGTTTTACTCCTAGCTCTTATAATGCCACTGAATACCAGTGGGAGATGATTACATGTCACCTACAAGGAAAAGAAGATAATTTAACATTAGATGTTGCTAAACCAATATCTCAGACTCATCTCACCCTGATGCCTGGAGCTGATATTCTTGCTGGAGCCGCCGATGGCCTTTCTAATACCAATCCTTTAAAGTGGATTAAAACCATAGGTGGATCAACAATTGCAGATTTTATTTTGGTTTGTGTCTGTTTATGTTGTTTGTTTTTAGTCTACAGATGCAGATGGTGCCTTGGGAGAGAAGCCAGACACCATGAACGAGCCGTGATAGCAATGACAGTTATTAATTTAAAAAAATTAATGAAGACAAGGGGAACATGTGGGAAAGAGTTTCTGGGATGCCAGCTGAGTTGGTCTCCCCTGTGTGAGACACCCATGGGAAGCCGTGGGTGGCCTCTGAGAAGAAAAGTCTCGTTGCCTTCATGTCTTCATGCCCCGAGAGCATAACCGCTCAGCGGAATTCCACAGGTTGCTCAGGGAGATGACACTCCCTTGAAGCCGTGGAGTATAATCCAACATCTTGGCTCCTCCTGAAATCCGCTCCCACCCATTTCAGTCCTGATAAGTTAAAGACCTTAAGTAGTTTAGACACACGCCTTTGCTCAAGGAAATTCACAGAAACCGCCACCGCTACACATTTTATCGAATGACTCACGAGTTCTCCTTCACTGATTAATCCTTTTCCTCATCCCTTCCTCCCCCTCCCATCTTCCCTAAGAATAAAGAGCTTGTAAACCAATAAATTGGGCGGAGCCCAAGAGCTCTGGGCTGTGAGCAAGCCTCCAGTGCTCCAGTCCCCTGGACCCACCTTTTAAATGCTTATTCTGTCTCTTTCTAACTCCTTTGTCTCCACCAGACTCAGGGTATCCATTGGGTGGTGTGGGACTGGTTTCCCCAACATTCCCCACCCAAATACAGCAGCTCCAACCTTCCAGATGGTTGTTCAGCTCAGAAATCTTAGAGAAATTCTGATGCCTCTCCTCACATTTGCTCTGTCAGCAAATCCTGGTGTCACAGGAGCTCAGGAGGGTTTCCAGATGCCAGTGAGCCCCCAGCCACAGCTGGTCCCCAGATTCTTGACATCATCACAAGAAAGAATTCACAAGTGAGTCAGAATGAAGTGTAAAGCACGAAGTTTTTATTGGAAAGCAAAATTCCACACTTAAGAGAGAAGTGGATGCGGGCTCGTGAGAACGAGTCACACAAACAGAGTTTGGGTTTCTAATTTAATTTGGTGTTTCTTTAGTTAGGGAGTGGAATAATTATTAGGTATTCTGGAAAAAGAGGGGACTTCAGGGACCCCTGAAATTGCCCACACTGGAGTGTGGTGGCACAATCCTAGCTCACTGCAACCTTGACCTCCTGGCCTCATGTGATTCTCCTGCCTCAGCCTCCTGAGTAGCTGGGACTACAGATGTGCACCACTATGCCTGGTTAACTTCTAAAAATTTTTAGTAGAGACAGGATCTCACTATGTTGCCTAGACTGGTCTTGAACTCCTGCCCTCAAGTGATCTTCCCACCTCGGATTCCCAAAGTGCTACGATTACAGGCGTGAGCCACCACTCCTGGCTTCTGCTTTATTATTTTCCAAAGCACTCGTCCCTGCCTGACACATTATAGATGCGTGTGTATCTTGTCTTCCTCCCTCTGCTAGAATGTGGACTCCCAGATGGCAGGGACTTTGCTCTGTTCTGTTGTCTGTTGTTGAATCTCCATTGCCTAAGATGGTGCCTGGCACATAGTAGGTATTCAATATCTGTGAATGAATATGGTTCCTGGGGCTAAAAGTGAGAAAGAAGAAAAAAATAAAGCAACCCCCAAATTTGACGAGAACCCTATAGTCCCTGACTGACTGTTTCCTGGCCATCATGATTATCAGCTTCAACTTTGTCAACACACCCTTAACATGAGTGTACCTTGTTTTACAGTTTGCCAAGCACTTTCACACCCACTATCGCATATGACAAACAACCCTGTGAGAGTGCTGTTAGTGGAGTTAAGATTCATACTTTTCCCAGACATGGTGGATTGCACCTGTAATCCCAACCACTTGGGAGGCTGAGGTGAGAGGATTGCTTAAGGCCAGAAGTTTGAGAGCAGTCTGGGCAACACAGCGAGACCTCATCTCTAAAACCAATATATTAGCCAGGCATGGTGGCATATGCCTGTAGCCCCAGCAACTCAGATCACTTGAGCCAGGAGTTAGAGGCTGCAGCGAGCTATGGTCACACCACTGCACTCCAGCCTATGCAATAGAGCGAGACCCTGTCTCTAAAACAAAACAAAAATTCATACTCTCCCCAGACTTCAGTTTTTTATCAAGAAATAGATAAAACCAGGGCACTTTCTCAGTTTACTCAGTGGTAAAGAACAGTGATTCAACCATGTGTTTTAATTCCAAGTCCAGTTGTCTTTATCTTGAGCAGAAAGTCTGCATGTGCAGTGGTTAAGACCTGCAAGCTGTAGAGTTTGGATGGAAAAGACTTTGAAACTTGTCTCCAGCATTTCCTGGCTGTGTGATGTTGGGAAAGTTGTCAGCCCTCTCTGTTGTCCCTATTTTTTTCACTCATCAAATGGGGCTAATGATGGTACCAGCTGTGTGTGGTGGCTCACACCTGTAATCTCAGCACTTTGGGAGCCTGAGGCCAGTGGATCACTTGAGTACAGGAGTTCAAGACCAGCCTGAGCAGCATCATGTTGAGAGGTGAAGCCAGTTGGACTTCTTGGGTCAAGTGGGGACTTGGAGAACTTTTCTGTCTAGCTAGAGGATTGTAAATGCACCAATCAGCACTCTGTAAAAACACACCAATCAGCAGTCTGTGTCTAGCTAAAGGATTGTAAATGCACCAATCAGCACTCTGTGTCTAAAGGATTGTAAATGCACCAATCAGCACTCTGTAAGAATGCAACAATCAGTGCTCTGTGTCTAGCTAAAGGATTGTAAATGCATCAATCAGCACTCTGTAAAATGGACCAATCAGCAGGACGTGGGTGGGGACAAATAAGGGAATAAAAGCTGACTACTCCAGCCAGCAGCAGCAACCTGCTCAGGTCCTCTTCCATGCTGTGGAAGCTTTGTTCTTTCGCTCTTCACAATAAATCTTGCTGCTGCTCACCTATGGGTCTGCATTATCTTTATGAGCTGTAACACTCACGGTGAGGGTCTGCGGCTTCATTCCTGCAGTCAACGAGACCATGAGCCCTCTGGGAGGAACAGACAACTCTGGACATGCCAACTTTAAGAGCTCTAATACTCACTGCAAAGGTCTGTGGTTTCACTCCTGAAGTCAGTGAGACCACGAACCCACTGGAAGGAAGAAACTCTGGACACATCTGAACATCTGAAGGAACAAACTCCGGGCACACCATCTTTAAGAACTGTAACACTCACTGCGAGGGTCCGCAGCTTCATTCTTGAAGTCAGCGAGACCAAGAACCCACTGGAAGGAATAAATTCCTGGCACAGCGTGACCCCATTCCCACAAAAAATACAAAATTTAGCTGGGCGTAGTGGCATGCACCTGTGGTCCCAGCTACTCTGGAGGCTGAGATGAAAGGATTACTTGAACCCTGAAGGTCAAGGCTGCAGTGAGCTGAGATTGCACCACTGCACTCCAGCCAGGGCATCAGAATGAGAACCTGTCTCAAAATAATAATAATGACAGTACCTATCTCATAGGGTGGTTCTGAGCATTGAATGAGGTAAGACCTGGAACGTAACAATAACTGATTTTTAAAAATAATTTAAAAAGTGTAAGTGTTACCAAAACACCAGGGGTTCAGTCTTGGTCCTGTTGCTCCCCACACAGAAAGCCAATGACTGAGACAATGATTATTGCCAAGGAAAAAGGCTTTAATCAGGTGCTGTAACCAAGGAGATGGGAGCTCAGGCTCAAATCCATCTCCCTGACTGACTCAATCTAGGGGTTTACATAGCAGGGAAGAAATGTAACAATGTATAAGAAAACAGGAAGGGGCAAGGAAGCAATCATGATAAACGAGGGGTCCCATATCTCATTGTTCTGATGTGGTGATCTGGGGAATTTCAATTCTTTGATAGTTTTTAATTTTTTAATTTTTTTTTTTAATTTTTTGAGAGGCCTGAAGATGTTTTCTGAGGAAGGAACTCAGATAAAACAAATGTAAGTTCCAAGCTTTAAGACCAGAAGCGGCCAGGGATGGTGGCTCATGCCTGTAATTCCAGCACTTTGGGAGGCTGAGGTGGGTGGATCACTTGAAGTCAGGAGTTCAAGACCAGCCTGGCCAACACGGTGAAACCCGTCTCTATCCAAAATACAGAAGTTAGCTGGGCGTGGTGGTGCACACCTATAATCCCAGCTACTTGGGAGGCTGAGACAGGCGAATGGCTTGAACCTGGGAGGTGGGGGTTGCAATGAGCCGAGATCATGCCCCCACACTCCAGCCTGGGTAACAGAATGAGACAAAAACAAAACAAAACAAAACAAAAACCAAAAATTAAAAAACCAGAAGGATCGATTTCCATGTTTAAAAAAAAAAAAGAAACCTGTCTATGGGTCTATTGGGTCGGTTTCATAAGCACGTTACATTGTGTTTGATTCTGTCCAAATTTCTTCAGCTAACCTAGTAGAGAAACACTGGCAGTATGACGTCATCTACTTTAAAGTTGATAAACACTGGCCGGGCACGGTGGCTCAAGCCTGTAATCCCAACACTTTGGGAGGCCGAGACGGGCGGATCACAAGGTCAGGAGATCGAGACCATCCTGGCTAACCCGGTGAAACCCCGTCTCTACTAAAAAATACAAAAAACTAGCCGGGCGAGGTGGCGGGCACCTGTAGTCCCAGCTACTCGGGAGGCTGAGGCAGGAGAATGGCGTAAACCCGGGAGGCGGAGCTTGCAGTGAGCTGAGATCTGGCCACTGCACTCCAGCCTGGGCGACAGAGCGAGACTCTGTCTCAAAAAAAAAAAAAAAAAAAAAAAAAAAAAAGTTGATAAACACTAAAGCCCCTGGTCACTCAGCACCTTTGGGAAGAGAAAGACTGAAAATTGCACAGCAACTAGAAGGCAGGCTCCCCAGAGGGAGAACAGAGCTGTGGCCAACCCCTGGAGCACTCATAACTGAGATCATTTTATTGTGCTCTCACCTGAGAGGATGGTGTTTGCACACAGCAGAGATGCTTGCGATGAATACAAAGGTGGCCCCTTAGCCTCCACGGGCAGGGACAGTGCTCTGCTTCCCGGCTGCAATCCTTTTGTAACTGCGCCCCCTTGTGGACAGTCCCACAGTCTTTCCAGAAGTGAGGTGCAGAAAAGGGTGTTAACCTAGACCAAAGAAAAGGTGCTAACCAAAACTAAGAAAAGGGAGCCCACCCAGGCCAAAGAAAAGGTGCTAACCTGGACCAAGGAAAGGGAGCTAACCTGAACCAAGGAAAGGGAGCTGACCTGAACCAAGGGAAGGGAACTAACCTGGACCAAGGAAAGGGAGCTGACCTGGACCAAGGAAAGGGAGCTAACCTGGACCAAGGAAAGGGAGCTAACCTGGACCAAGGAAAGGGAGCTAACCTGGACCAAGGGAAGGGAGCTAACCTGGACCAAGGGAAGGGAGCTAACCTGAACCAAGGGAAGGGAGCTAACCTGGACCAAGGAAAGGGAGCTGACCTGGACCAAGGGAAGGGAGCTGACTTGAACCAAGGAAAGGGAGATAACCTGGACCAAGGGAAGGGAGCTGACCTGGACCAAGGAAAGGGAGATAACCTGGACCAAGGAAAGGGAGCTGACCTGGACCAAGGGAAGGGAGCTGACCTGAACCAAGGAAAGGGAGCTAACCTGGACCAAGGGAAGGGAGCTGACCTGGATCAAAGAAAAGGAGCTAACCTGGACCAAAAAAAAGGAGCTAACCTGGACCAAGGAAAGGGAGCTAACCTGGACCAAGGGAAGGGAGCTAACCTCGACCAAGGGAAGGGAGCTAACCTGGACCCGAGAAAAGGAGTTAACCTGGACCAGAGAAAAGGAGCTAACCTGGACCAGAGAAAAGAAGCTAACCTGGACCAGAGAAAAGGAGCTAACCTGGACCAAGGAAAGGGAGCTAACCTGGACTAAGCACCTCAGGCTAGGAGTCGACTTTGCAGCTGACATCATGCACGACCTCACTTAACATCTCCACGAGGTGGCTTTGCCCATATGGAAACTGAGAGATACAGACAGGCAAACAAACAAAGAAAAACTCGCCTAAACTCACCTCATTAGGAAGCATCAGAACCAACATTCAAATCCAGATCAGTCTCCACTTCAGAGCTAACACCCTTTCTCCAATATTGCATTGTAGATGTGAAATGAAGTCAACCAACCTATTTGGAGATCCAGCTGTATCACAATTCCATTATTCCATCACACATAGTATCCCAAAATATGAAAACATCCCCCTACTCTCTAAAAAAAAATATTTCACAATGGTCATGCCAGCAGCAGTAAGGTGGGGCTTGGGGCTGTCATGTAAATGCTTGTTATAATATGGATAATTTTCAAGATAAACTGATCGACCAATTCTTAAATCACTGACCCATATAAACACAATAATCCCATGTATTTAATATCAGTACAGCATGTATTTTAAGTTAAGACAAAGTGGTAAGAATATAAACTTAAAAGTGGTTACCTCTGGGAAGAGAAGCACGAGAGAGGTATGAAGAGGGATGTTACTTTTTATTCTGATTGTTTCTGTGTTATTGAAAACAAGCATTTTTTTTTTCTTTTTTCTTTTTTTTTTTTTTTTGAGATGGAGTCTTGCTCTGTCGCCCAGGCTGGAATGCAGTGGGGTGATCTCGGCTCACTGCAAGCTCCGCCTCTCGGGTTCAGGCCATTCTCCTGCCTCAGCCTCCTGAGTAGCTGGGACTACAGGTGCCTGCCACCACGCCCGGCTCATTTTTTGAATTTTTAGTAGAGATGGGGTTTCACCATGTTAGCCAGGATGGTCTCGATCTCCTGACCTTGTGATCCGCCCACCTAGGCCTCCCAAAGTGCTGGGATTACAGGCATGAGCCACCGTGCCCGGCCACAAGCATATGTTACACATATTTCTTTTTTCTTTTCTTTGAGATGGAGTTTTGATCTGTTGCCCAGGCTGGAGTGCGGTGGCACGATCTCAGTGCACTGTAACCTCCACCTCCCGTGTTCAAGCGATTCTCCTGCCTCAGCCTCCCAAATAGCTGAGATTGCAGGCACATGCCACCACGCCTGGCTAATTTTTGTATTTTTAGTAGAGATGGGGTTTTGCAATGTTGCCCAGTTGGGTCTCAAATTCCTGACCTCAAGTGATTCCAAAGTGCTGGGATTACAAGCATGAGCCACTGTGCCTGGCCATGTTATACATATTTCTGTCTAGTTTTTGAACAAGCATTATTATTTTCATAAGTTCAAAACCATTTAAAATTGTTTTAAAAGACAATATTCAACTTAAAAATCCATAGGTGATTTTGAGATTGAAGACGGGAAAAAAATTGCTGATTTTAATCTGTAACCAGACAAAAACAAACAAATGAAGATGGAAAGATTATTACCGTAAAAATGACAGTATCTATAGTGAAACTACTACCCTCTGGGCCAATAATAAGAAAAACTAACATTTATAAACATTTACTCTATATAAGCATTGGTCTAGGATTCTTTCCATATACTAATGCATTTAATACCCACATTGAGTTAGGTGCTTGTGGTAGTCAGCCTTCAAAAGGATTCTCAATGATCCTCCCCTCCTGGTATTCACGTTTTTGTGTATGCCCTGTGAATAGGGCCAATCTGTGCAACTAATAAGATATTGTAGAAATAATGGTATGTCAGCCTGAGCAATATAGTAAGACCCCACCTCTACAAAATATTAAAAATTAACTGGGCATGGTGGCACACATCTGTAGTCCCAGCTACTCAGGACGTTAAGGCAGGAGGATCTCTTGAGCCCTCAGGAGGTTGAGGCTACAGTGAGCTGTGATTGTGCCACTGCACTCCAGCCTGGGCTATAGAGTGAGACCTTGTCTCAAAAAAAGGAAAACAGAGAAATGATGGCATGTGACTTCCAAGACTAGGTCACAAAAGACGCTGCTGCTTCTTCCTTCCTTTTTCTCTCTCTTGAGTTACCCATTCTGGGAGAAACCAGTTGTCATGTTCTAAGGACTCACAGTTAGCCCTGTGGAAATGCCAGTGTATAGAGGAACTGAGGAACAGCCACGTGTTTGGGCCACCTTGAAAGCAGGTCCTCCAGCTCCAGTCAAGCCTTCATATGACTACAGCTCCTGCAGCATCTTAAGTGTAAACTCATGGGAGACCCTGAGTTTCAGAGCCAGAAACTCTAAGCTAAGCTGCTCCTGAATTCCTGACCTACAGAAGCTGTGAGAGATAATAAATTCTTATTCGTTGTTTTAGATTGCTATATTTTGGGTAAATTTGTTATGCAGCAGTAAATATTAGAGTACTCAGTTGGGCATGGTGGCTTATGCCTATAATCCCAGCACTTTGGGAGGCCAAGGCAGGAGGATTGCTTGAGCCCAGGAATTTGAGACCAACGTTTTTAGATTAGGATCTGAAATCTTTGAGCAACATAGCGAAACCCTATCTTTATTTATTTATTTTTTAATTACAGCACTTATTATTGCACCCATTTTATAGATGAGGAAACTTAGGTGCAAAGATGTCAAATAATTTGCCAATTACCAAGTAGTCAGAGCTGGGGTCAGGATCACAGCCTGAGTAAATCTCTCCCAGAGGTGGTGCAGTTAACCTTAGCACCAGCAGAAACGTGATAGGGAGCAGAGTGCAAGAAGCCAGGTCTCCTATTCTCCCTGCCTCTCATCAGTTCCTTTCATCCCCCGACCTCCAACCCACTCTGCCAAAGCCTCCTTGGTGAGTTTCTAGCTTAGTTTCCAGGGAGCACATCATGTAAGTTTATGACCAACATGTGACTTTGTAATATCCATGACACTTGGCCTTTGAGCACAAGAAACAAGCCAGTGTATTCGTCTGTTCTCACGCTGCTATAAAGACATACCTGAGACAGGGTAATTTATAAAGAAAGGAGGTTTAATGGGCTCACAGTTCCACAGGTTGTACAGGACGCATGGCTGGGGAGGCCTCAGGAAACTTACAATCATGGCAGAAGGCAAAGGGGAAGCAGGCACATCTGCACGGCAGGAGAAGGAGAAGGACAGATGTATAGGGGAAGTGCTACACACTTTTAATAAACAGATCTCAGGAGAACTCTGTCACAAGACACCACTAGAGGCATGGTGATAAACCATTAGCAACCACCCCCATGATCCAATCACCACCCACCAGACCCCACTTCCAACACTGGGGGTTACAATTCAATGTGAGATTTGGATGGGAACACAGAGCCAAATCCTATCACCCAGGAACCACAAAGTGAAGCTCCCTGGCATGGGCATCGATGCTGTGTTCTGAAGCATGCCATCTTATTCTTCAGTGACGAAGAAGGAACCCTGCTGTTTGTGTAAGAAGGAAAACAATTTTTAAAGGTTACATTCTGTCCAATCAGCAAAGGATGCATTTAAATGTTCAAATCCTACTTCTGACTGCACTGGGCTTGGCAGTAATAGTCCAGCAATATTTGAAGGTGCTGGACTTTTCCATGCTGTTTTGTTTCATTTTATTTTATTTTTATTTTTATTAGAGACAGAGTCTCACTCTGTCACCCAGGCTGGAGTGCAGTAGTGTGATCACAGCTCACTGCAACCTCCACCTCCTGGATTCAAGAGATTCTCCTGCCTCAGCTTCCTGAGTAGCTGGGATTACAGTGGTGCACCATCACACCCAGATAATTTGTGCATGTTTAGTAGAGGCAGGGTTTTGCCATGTTGGCCAGGCTAGTCTCAAACTCCTGGCCTCAAGTGATCCTCTTGCCTCAGCCTCCCAAAATGTTGATTACAGGCACAAGCCAGCATACCCGGCCTATAATGCAATGTTTCAAATGAGTATTTTTATTCCTTCCCTCATCTTTTATTTTGAAAATTTTCAAACCAACAAAAATCTGCAAGAACAGTAGAATAGACAGCCGCATTCCTTTTAGGTAAGTTCACTAATTGTTCACATTTTACCAGACTTGCTTCTTCTTACTTCTCTCTGAGGCATATGAGAGTTAATTACAGACTTTTTGAAACTGCATTCCTGTATTTGTTTCTTGTGACTGCTGCAACAAATTACCATACATTTGTTGGCAAATTCACAAAGCTCCACCATAAATCACATTGCTAAATTATCTGATGTCACCCAAGGCTCCAGGTAAATAAAGATGTCCTGTCATGCAGGCCATCTCAGGGGCTGAGAGATCACCCCCCAGGAGCTGGGGGCAAAGGGATAGAACTCTCTGTGAATAAAGTAATTCTTCACTACGTAGTAATGTTCACACTTTTTTTTTCTTTTTTTAGATGAGGGTCTGAAATCTTTGGGAGACATCTTTTAGCCTACCTCAATCCCAGCTACTTTTCTAGGTACCTCCTAAGAACAAAGACATCCTCCTAAATGGTTGTCTTCTATTCCTTCAAACAGGACATTTAAGAGACTGTTTTTTCCTGAAGAATTATCCAATTTCTACTCCTGTAAAATTGTTCCTCTTCTGGGAGCGGGAAGTCTCCTTCAGGAACCTGGCTCGTTCCTCTGCTCCTGGAAGGAAAAACTGAGGTCCCCTGGCTCAGGATGCAGATCCAAGTCAGGGCCAGGTGCCAGGTGCCAGGTAAGGCCAGCAGGAAGTTCTCGGTCTTTTCTGTAGGGTCACTGCACAGTCACTACTTGCTTCCATCACATTCCATCTTCCATATGTGGAACAACTGGGTTCCACCCATCCCTTGCCAGATCTGCAGGCTGGGACTGGGGGCTGCGAGGTGGCCTCTAGTAAGGAAAGAAAGAGGGAGGAATTGTCTCACAATAGAAATAGTCATCATTTCCTGACACTTCCTCTGTGCCACAGACTTAAAGATCATTTTTAAAAATTTGAGCATGTGTTAGTAATATGTCTATGGACTAAAAAAAGGGGTAATCAGTAAAAATTTCCCTGCCCTTGTCCTGAGATGTATGATGCATTTACAAACATATACACATATATTCTTGGTTTTTTAACCCAAATGGTGGCTTACCTGGCATCTTGTTTTGTTTTTGAGACAGTGTCTCACTCTGTCACCCATGCTGGAGTGCAGTGTCATGAGCATGGCTCACCGTAACCTTGAACTCCTGGGCTTAGCAATCCTCCTTTCTTAGACTCCTGGGTAGCCAGGACTGCGAGCATGGGCCACCACACCTGGCTAATTTTTACTTTTTTATTTTTTGTAGAGATGGGTGTCTTGCTATGTTACCCAGGCTGGTCTTAAACTCCTGGACTCAAATGAACCTTCTGCCTCAGCCTCCCAAAATTCTGGGGTTATAGGCATGAGCCACTATGTCTAGCTTCCACCTTGCTTTTTCACTTAATAATACACCTTCTATAGGCCGGGCGCAGTGGCTCACGCCTGTAATCCCAGCACTTTGGGAGGCCAAGACAGGCGGATCATGAGGTCAGGAGATCGAGACCATCCTGGCTAACACGGTGAAACCCCATCTCTACTAAAAATACAAAAAATGAGCCGGGTATGGTGGCGGGCACCTGTAGTCCCAGCTACTCAGGAGGCTGAGGCAGGAGAATGGCATGAACCCGGGAGGTGGAGCTTGCAGTGAGCCGAGATCTTGCCTGGGCGACAGAGTGAAACTCCATCTCAAATAATAATAATAATAATAATAATAATAATATACCTTCTATAAATATAATTTTCTATATATCTACATATAGAGGTATGTAATTACTGCACAGATATGTCAACATTTATTTAACTCATCTCCTATCAATGGAAATTTAGGCTGCCTCTAGGCAATTGTTCTTGCCACAGCCCTGGGACCTAAGCTCTAGTCTTATATCCCCATTTTATGGATGAGAAAACAGGCTCAGAAAGGTTGTGTCATGTGGTCCAGCTCACACAGGAAATAATCGGAAACCAGGTTCTCATCCAGTGACCTTACCCTTAATCACAATCAAAATAGCTTTTATTTTGAGCCAGGACATTACTTACCCACACACATAATTTTCTGTTTTAGAACAGTTTTGGAGCTACAGGAAACCTTTGAGGATAAGATAGAGAGTTTTCATGTGGTCCACACCCAGTTTCCCCTGCTATTAACATCCTACATCAATATGGTACATTTCTCACAATTAATGAACCAAGATTGATACATGACTATTAACTGAAGTGCCTACTTTATTCAGATTTCCATAGTTTTAATTTATTTTTATTTTTTTTATTTTTTTGAGACGTAGTCTTGCTCTGTCACCCAGGCTAGAGTGCAATGGCGCGATCTTGGCTCACTGCAAGCTCCGCCTCCTGGGTTCACTCCATTCTCTTACCTCAGCCTCCCCAGCAGCTGGGACACAGGCGCACACCACCATACCTGGCTACTTTTTTTTTTTTTTTTTGTATTTTTAGTAGAGACAGGGTTTCACCGTGTTAGCCAGGATGGTCTCGATCTCCTGACCTCGTGATCCGCCCGCCTCAGCCTCCCAAAGTGCTGGGATTACAGACGTGAGCCACCGCGCCTGGCCTCCGTAGTTTTTAATGTGTTTTAACTTGTGTTCCAGGATCTGAGTAGCTCAGACTATAGCCATGCACCACCACATTCAGCTATTTAAAAAATGTTTTGTAGAGACAGTGTCTCACTATGTTGCCCAGGCTAGTCTCCAGCTCCTGGGCTCAAGCCATTCTCCCCCGCTTGGACTCCTAAAGCCCTGAGATTACAGGCATGAGCCACCGTGTCCATCCTCCTTTTTTTTTTTTCTAATGACTTTTACAGTTTTGAGGAGTACTAATCAGATATTCTGTAGAATACCCCTCAGTTGAATTTGTCTGATATTTTTCTTATGACCACAGAAGTGTCTGTCTCATCACATCATATAAAGAGTGCACACTACGTACGATCCACATGGCTTAATGTAGATGTTAACTTTGATCATCTGTCTGAGACAGTGTTTTTCAGGTATTATCTACTGTAAAGCCCATCCCCACCCTCTTCCACCACCACTTCCATACTGCACTCTTTGGAAGGATGTCACTACAGGCAACCCACACTTAAGGAGTAGGGAGTTAAGCTCTCCGTCCTTGAAGTATCTACGTAAATGATTTCAAAATCTGCACAGGAGATTTCTCTCCATTTTCCCCATTTGTTTCTTTAGCCATTATTTTATTTATATTCAGCAATTACTTTTCTTTTTTTCTTTCTTTTCTTTTCTTTTTTTTTTTTTTCTTTTAGAGGTGGGGTTTCACTATGTTGCCCAGGCTGGTCGCTGGAAATTACTTTTATGTTTTTAAGTTGCACACAGACAGAGGTAGAGATGAAACGAGGATATAGTGCAAAGTGTAAAAGACAAGCACTACATGCAGTTACAGTTTTCCCTTCACTTGGCCCTCTAGCTCCGCACTCAGAGCTACCACAAGTAGCCAGTTTCTTGCACCCTCTAGGGAGATAGTTTAGGCATTTATAAACACGTACAAATACATTTTTTGTTTTCCTTTCTGTTCCCAAATGGTAACTAACTAGATACACTTATTTGGAGTCTTGGGCTTTTGTTGTTGTTGTTTTGTCTTGTTTTTATTTTAGAGATGGGGGGGGTGTCTCACTATATTGGCCAGGCTGGTCTCGAACTTCTGGGCTCAAGCTATCCTCCAGCCTCAGCTTCCAAAAATGCTGAGATTACAGGCATGAGCCACTGTGCCCAACCGTTAATTTTGTCATTTATTTCTTTATCAGATTTGATACGATTTTAGATGCAGGGGGTCCATGTATGTGTTTGTTACATGGGTATGCCAAGTACTGGAGGGGACTGGGCTCCCAGTGCACCCATTCTATTGTTACTTTTTAAGTAGAGTGAAACATCTGGGAGCTCGCCCTTTGTCGCTGCTGCTGGATGGAGCCTTGCCGGTTCTTCCAGGCTCTGCAGCCCCTCTCCGGTCCCTGCACTTGGCCCCTCGTGGGGTCCAGCAGGCTGCTGGCATAGGAAGGGTAGCCTTGGTGCCCCTCCCTGTCCCCCGTGATGTCAGCGCCAGAAACTGGAATCCCAGCTTTGTGAGGGAAGGCCTGGGAGGCGGCGATGGTGGCAGCGGGAGAGGGTCCTCAGTGGCCTCTGCAGACGGGGTGTGGTCATGAGCGAGTCTAGTGCCAGTGCACTCCTGCTGGCCTCCCCTGCTGGCAGCCGGCAGTCCACCACGGTAGGGCCATGGTGAGCGCTCGTAGGGAAGGTGCTCCTGGTGTCCCAGGGTGCATGGAGAGAGCCAGGTGCTGTAGGCTCTGTCCGGTCACTGACCCCTCCCACCCTCAGTGCCAGGTGCTCCCAGCTCTGGGGGATAGCAGGTGGTAAGGGTATCTTCCTGATTCCTGCTCCCTCCTCCAAAGCGTCCTCACCCAATCCAGACAGATCCAGCCGGCCTCTCAGCTAGCATCTCAGCCAGCCTCTCAGCCAGCCGGCCAGCCCCTCAGCGGGCCAGCCAGCCTACTGGCAAGCCTCCAAGACGGCCACTCGGCCAGCCTCCCAGCCAGCCCCTCACCCAACCTCCCAGTCAGCCACTTAGCCGGCCAGCCATTTGAGACTGAGCCCAATCTCTCTCCCATTGCAAAATGTCATTATTATATTCCCTATACCTATCACGATGGTCCTGAATAGTCTGCCTTACTATACTTTAACATGTGTCATTGAATAATTTTTTCTCCTACAGAGGTAGATGCTATTATTAGAATCATTTTATAGAGGAGGATACAGAAGTACAGAGAGTACTGTCTCAGATTCCCTGTCTCAGGTGCCCTGGCTCATGTACAGTCTCAGGTGCACTGCCTCTCTCTTTACCCAGCTGGTTCCCCAGCCAATGATGCACCCTAAATCCCCAGGGAATGACAAAGTTGAGAGATTGGATGAGGCTCAAATGCCATGGATGTTTTTAGTTATGAACTAAAAACATAGTTACCATGTTCCCAGGCTGGTCTTGAACTCCTGGGCTCAAGTGATACACCTGCCTCGGCCTCCCAAAGTGCTGGTGTGAGCCACCATGCCAGGTGGGTATTTTCATTACAAAAGGTAAAAGCCCTTGCTGATGAGAGCTGCATCAACTAAAACCTGAATTCACCATAATTGGTGATTTTTGCCCCCTGAATCCTAGTCACAGTCCAAGTGAAACAGCAAGACACAAACAGGGTCATTGGCCAACAGCCTAATGCGGAAGGAGATGGACCTCAGGCTTCCAAGGCAGTTCACTGGCATGGCTGTTGGCTGGGGGCTTCAGTTTCTCACCACACTGATATCCCCACAGGGTTGCTTCAGCGTCCTCACAGCAGGATGGCTGACTTCCCCAAGAGAGCAGCTCAAGAGAGAGCAAGGAGAAAGACACAGCATCTTTTATTTATTTATTTATTTATTTATTTATTTATTTATTTTTATTTTTAGTAGAGATGGGGTTTCACCATGTTAGCCAGGATGGTCTCGATCTCCTGACCTTGTGATCCGCCCATCTCGACCTCCCAAAGTGCTGGGATTACAGGCGTGAGCCACCGCGCCCAGCATAAGACACAGCATCTTTAACGATCTGTGCTTGGAAGCCATATGTTGCCACTTTTGCAATATCTTGCAGCTAGCTTAGCTCCATCAAGCATGGAAAGGGACCAGACAGGGGCATCACTGCCAGATGATAATCCCTGATGGTCATCTTGGATGCTGGCCATCACAGTTACATTTGAGATGAGTGTGGCAGGAGCAGAGCACATCTGGGGTAGATGTGGCAGGAATGAAGGATGGAAAAGGAGCTAAGGTTGTGAGTGTCTATTTAAGTCAAAGATGAGAGTTTTAGCTGGGAATAGACATTATTAATACAAGAGTGTGACATGATCATGTTGGTATTTTATTTTATTTTATTTTTGAGACAGGGTTTTGCTCTGTCACCCAGGCTGGAGTGCAGTGGCACAATCATAACTCACCATAGCCTCAAACTCCTGGGCTCAAGTGATCCTCCCATCTCAGCCTCCTGAGTAGCTGGGACTACAGGTGTGCACCACCATGCCCAGCAAAAAAAAAAAAAAAATTTTTTTTTAAAAATCAGAGTCTTGCTCTGTTGCCCAGGCTGGAATGCAGTCGTGCAACCATGGCTCACTGCAGTTTCGACCTCCCCAGGCTCAAGTGATCCTCCCACCTCAGCCTCCCAAGCAGCTGAGACTACAGGTGTGTGCCACCATGACCAACTAGGCTAATTTTTGTATATATTTCTTTTTCGTAGAGATGTGGTTTCACCATGTTGCCCAGGCTGGTCTGGAACTCCTGGCCCTAATGCCTGCCTTGGCCTCCCAAAGTGCTGGGATTACAAGCATGAGTCGCTGTGCCCAGCCTCATGTGCTCATTCTGAGGGAGATATTACAGGATCTGGTGATTGAATGAAGAAGGAGGAAGAGGGAAAGGAAAATCTTTCTGATGACAGCGAGGTTTCTAACTTGTTATGGTTTCAGAAGACACCGTCACCCAGGGGGCTTGAACATATCACCCAACTGAGTTACTGATATGCACCTTTCCTTCCTTAGCAAATGTGAGAGCCTCAATTTTTTTTTCTTCTTTGTCACCCTGATTATTCGAGTTGCTCTCCACCCGCAAATGTGCTGCCAGCTGCTGTTTATTTAGGAAATGAAAACTAATTTTAGTGTTAGCTTCAGCAAACCCTGATCTCGAAGCGAAGCAGTGGCAGGTGCCAGGGGCTTCAGAGTCAAACAGAAATACCTTTGGATTTACCTGCTGGACGAAGTTATCTCAATACACCCCAGCACCACTCTACTATGGAGATAAAGTAATGATTTTCCCTGTTGAATTTTGTAAATATCATGTTCATTGTATTTGCTTTATTGTCCACCTGGGATGCCCTTCCTTCAGTTCTCTGCTCAAATGTCATCACATCAGTGACAGATGGTGAACTCCTTATGTAAACTAGCACCCCACTCCACCTTCTTGAGTGGAAAATCAACCACTCTGATTTTCTTCACAGCACCAATTGCCATCTGACAAATGACATATTTACTTGGCAAGCAGTTTATTGTATCTCTGCACCCCTTTCATATATTACAAGCCCTATGAGGGTAATGACTTGTGTATTTTGGTCACTGCTGTATCCCCAGAGGCCCCTAAAACAGTGGAATACCTCAATTTCTATTTGCATAATGTCAGCCGGGGCTGGCCAAGGTGGAAGGCCTGGGAAATGAAATCTTTAAACAAACTGTTGGTGGCAATGTTGTTTGAAATCAACTTTCTGAAAAGTAATTTGAGTTGATTCTCTTTTAAAAAAATGTAAGGCCAGGTGCAGTGACTCGTGCCTGTAATCCTAGCACTTTGGGAGGCCAAGGCGGGAAGATTACTTGAACCCAGGAGTTCAAGACCAGCCTGGGCAACATAATGGTACCCTATCTCTAAAAAATAATTTTTTTTAATTAGCCCAGTGTGGTGGTGTTTGCCTGTGATCCCAACTACTTAGGAAGCTGAGGCAGGTAGATCATTTGAACCCGGGAAGTCAAGGTCGCAGTGAGCCATGTTTGCACTATTGCACTCCAGCCTGGATGACAGAGAAAGACCCTGTCTCAATTTTAAGAATTTAATATTTTAAAACTTTTATTATCTTAAAATAATTATATATATATTTTTTTTGTTGAGACAGGGTCTCACTATGTTGCCCACACTGGCCTCAAGTGATCCTCCCACCTTGGCCTCCCAAAGTGCTGGGATTATAGGCATGAACCACTGCACCTGGTCTTACTTTAAAATTTTTAATTAATTAATTTCTTTTTAAGAGATAGGGGTCTTGCTATGTTGCCCAGGCTGGATTTAGACTCCTGGGCTCAAGAGATCTTTCTGCCTCAGCCTCCAGGGTAGCTGGAACTATGGTATGCACCTCTGTACCTGGCTGGTTCTCTATTTTTTTTTTTTTTTTTTTTTTTGGAGACAGGGTCTGGCTCTGTTGCTCAGGCTGGAGTGCAGTGGCACAATCTAGGCTCACTGCAACCTCCATATCCCAGGCTCAAGCCATACTACCATCTTGGCCTTCCAAGTAGCTGAGACTACAGTGCATACCAGCTAATTTTTGTGTTTTTTGTTTGTTTGTTTGTTTTTTGTAGAAATGGGGTTTAGCCATGTTGCCCAGGATCCTGGGCTCAAGCGATCTGCCCACCTGGGCCTCCCAAAGTGCTGGGATTTCAGGTATGAGCCACCACTTGCAGCCTTGATTCTCTTTCTATATGTTTATCCTAAGGATGGAATCAGCATTGTAGATAAATATTAAGAACAGAGGTTGGCAAACCTTTTCTGTAAATAGATTGTAAATATTTGAGGCTTTGTGGGACATAAGGTTTCTGTTGCAACTACTTCACTTTGCCTTGAAAGCAACTACAGACACTATGGGAATAAATGCACGTGGCTGTGTTCCAAAAAAACAGGCAGCAAAGTGGATCTGGCCCACAAGCTGCAGTTTGCTGACTTAGATTTAGAACAAAATGCCGATTATAATGGCAAATATTGTGAATGTCCTAATTATTCAACAACTGGGAGTTACTTAAATTATACAACATCCATAAGACCAAAAAAAGCTACGGCCATTAAAAATGGTGTTTTCAAAGAAATTATAATGAACTCGTGATGTGCTCAGAGCATAATTATGTCAATGAGAGTCAGTTTCGCCATTAATTAAGACTCTGAACTCTAGAGTCAGAGAAATTGAAACTTCCAACTTTAGCACTTTCTAGCTGTTTGACCTTAAGCAAATTGTTTAACTTCTGGGAAATCTTTCCTCACTTAAAAAATGGCAACAGAAATATCATCTATCTTGTAAGGTTGTTGAAAGACAATGCATAGAGCATATTGCTTAGCATACAATAAGTGCTTAACAAATCACTGTTCCCAAGTGAGGAATTAAAAATGGATTTATTTTTATAGGTTCGTGGATTTCAAAGCTAGAGGAAAACCTTACAAGTCCCTCAAAATAGGAGCTCAGTAAACGTCTCCCAGTCTGCTTCTAAAAGGCAAGGCAAGGACTGTGATTGGGTCATTGAGCGTCACATGACCACACTCTGGACCAATCATTGTGTCAGTAAGTTGAAGTACTATGGTTCCTCTCAGACTTGCTTTCGGCTTGTGCCTGCTACAGGCAGGGCAGCAGTACAAACTGGCCATGGAGCACAAGATTTCTTTTTTAGACAAGGTTTTGCTCTGCTGTCCAGGTTGGAGTGTACTGGCGCAGATTACAGCTCACAGTAACCTTGAACTCCTGGGCTCAAGGGATCCTCCCACCTCAGCCTCCCGAGTAGCTGAGATTACAGGTGCGTGCCCCCAAGCTCTGCGCAGTATTTCTTTTCTATAAGCACCCACGTGCTTATGGACAATGGTGATGATGGCAGTTGAGTCCCTGCCTTGGTGGAGCTTACCAGTCCCTGTCTTTTGGGAACTTTCCAGACTTTGGTACATAGAGTGGTAAAGCATTTCCAAAATACATATCCTGGATCTCACTTCATATCACGCTTTATGCTGTGGGGTGCTGAGTGTCCGGGTTTTAAAATCTCTTCCTTCCTTCCTTCCTTCCTTCCCTCCCTCCCTCCCTCCCTCCCTCCCTCCTTCCCTCCTTCCCTCCTTCCCTCCTTCCCTCCTTCCCTCCTTCCCTCCTTCCCTCCTTCCCTCCTTCCTTCCTTCCTTCCTTCCTTCCTTCCTTCCTTCCTTCCTTTCTTTCTTTTGACGGAGTCTCGCTCTGTCGCCCAGGCTGGAGTGCAGTGGCGCCATCTGGGCTCACTACAAGCTCCGCCTCCCGGGTTTACGCCATTCTCCTGCCTCAGCCTCCCGAGTAGCTGGGACTACAGGTGCCCGCCACCTCGCCCGGTTAGTTTTTTTGTACTTTTTAGTAGAGACGGGGTTTCACCGTGTTCGCCAGGATGGTCTCTATCTCCTGACCTCGTGATCCGCCCGTCTCGGCCTCCCAAAGTGCTGGGATTACAGGCTTGAGCCACCGCGCCCGGCCTCTCTCTTTTTCTTTCTTTCTTTCTTTCTTTCTTTCTTTCTTTCTTTCTTTCTTTCTTTCTTTCTTTCCTTCCTTCCTTCCTTCCTTCCTTCCTTCCTTCCTTCCTTCCTTCCTTCCTTCCTTCCTTCCTTCCTTCCTTCCTTCCTTCCTCTTTCCTTTCTTTCTCCTTTCTCTTTCTTTCTCTTTCTTTTTCTTTCTCTCTTTCTTTCCTTCTTTCTCTCTCTCTCTCTCTCTTTCTTTCTTTCTTTCTTTCTTTCTTTCTTCTTTATTCCTTTTTTTTGATACAGGGCCTTGCTCTGTCACCTAGGCTGGAGTGCAGTGGTGCAATCATGGCTCACTGCAGCCTTGACCTCCTGGGCTCAAGCGGTCCTCCCACCTCAGCCTCCTTAGCAGCTGAAAGGCCTCTTGAGTGGCAAGGACTACAGGTGCACACCACCACGCGTGGCTAATTTTTGTATTTTTTGTAGAGATAGTGTTTCATCATGTTGCTTAGGCTGGTCTCGAACACCTGGGCTCAAGTGATCCACTTTCCAAACTGTTGACATTATAGGTGTGAGCCACCACGCCGGGCCCTGAGTGTGATGCTTACTGTTTTGACTCTTTTGAGCCCTTATAGTGCAGTCCTGAGTTGCTCATCGATGAAGATATGTTTTGAGACATGTGTCATGTGTCGTTAGGCGAGGTCATCTTTGTGTGAACATCATAGCGTGTACTCACATAAACTTAGATGATATGACCTCTGCACACCTAGGCTATAGGTATAATGGTGTAGCCTGTTGCTCCTGGGCTACAAACCTGTACAGCATGTTCCCGTGCTGAATATTTTAGGCAATTGTAAAACAATGGGACGTATTTGTATATCTAAACATGGAGAAGTTACAGTAAAAATACAGCATTGTAATCTTATGGGACCATCATTGTGTACGCAGCCTGTTGTTGGAGGAAACATTGTCGCAGTGTATGACTGTATATATGATGTAGTGATTACAGTGGTAGAGAATGAGTATCCTGGTGTAAGGGGCTGTGCTTTTGAAAATCTGTTTTTTTTCTCTCTTGCTTTCTTTTCTTTCTTTCTTTTTTTTTTTTTTTCTTCTTTTTAGACAAGGTCTCACTGTGTTGCCCAGGCTGGAGTGCAGTGGAGTGATCTCAGCTCACTGCAACCTCTGCCTTTTAGGCTCAAGTGATCCTCCCACATCAACCTCCCAAATAGCTGGGATTATTGGCACATGCCACCACACCCAGCTACATTTTTTTTGTATTTTTGGTACAGACAGGGTCTCACTACATTGCCCAGGCTTGTCTTGAACTCCTGAGCTCAAGAGATCCGCACACCTCAGCCTCTCAAAGTGCTGGGATTACAGGCATGAGCCACCACGCCTGGCCTCTTTTGCTTTTTTCTCTCCCTCTTCTTCCATAAAACCCAATTCCCTGCCTCATAATCCATCTCCCCGTTTACTTTTCTCTCTCCCTCTTCCCTCTACAACTTTCTCCAGTTCCAACTGCCTTGCCACCCTGATGATTTCCATTCACTGGTTCTTGATGCTCTGATATCTTTGCTTTCTCTGTAATTTTACTATCAGTGCATTTAAAGTCTAATTCAACGTTCAAAGTTCCCTGTAACCCTCCCCAAACTAATCTACTACATCCTTATCTGTGCATGAACAATCTTGTTGGGTGCTGACAGAAAATACAGATTTCCTGGGCCCCATAGTAGGCCTATGGACACAAATCTCTGGGAGTGGGGTTTTTGGTAAAAATTATTCTAACAAAATTCTTATAGGGGATCTGATGAACAGACAGGTTGGGGATCACTTGTCACAGCTGAATTTATTACACTTGTAAATTTACAGTCATTATATGTGAATGGATGTCTGTCTTCTCTACAAAATCTTGAGCTTTATGGACGTAAGACTGTGTCCAACACGTATTATTTGTTCAATATGTATTATAGAAGAAATGAAAAATACCCCAAACAAGCGTCATATGGTGATGAGGTTCCCACAATCAACCAGCAGGTGGCGGAAGACGCTAGGCCACAGTCAATAACTGGACTTATGTTTTCATTTCCCCTAAGATTGAGAGCATGGGTGGGTTTACATTTTTTAAAAAGCCGTTTTTAATGAACAATCCCATAAGTTTATGGAATGATTTCTGTTTGCGGCACATGAAAAACCCTCTTGGAGATCGTTTTAAAAGTCATTAAACATGGAAACATTAAATGGATTTCCCTAGAAGAGGAATGACTTTCCTCCAACAATCTTACCAATTGCATTTTCAAAGAGTACTTGATATTTTCCAAATAAATATATGGTGCTACTTACTTACTGCACCTACCTGAGCCTTGGTTCTTCCTAGTTCCCACAGTCCCCTTCCAGGTATGAGGGGGCTCTTGGGGAGGTGTCATAGAGTTGTTTCTTGATCCAGGTGTTGGTTTTACAGGTGATAAATTGTGGAACCTTAGCAAACTGTCTGCTTATAGGTGCATTTTTCTGTGTGTATGTTATATGTCAAAAAGATTGGGGGAAAAAAGGCTGAGCATGGTGGCTCATGCCTGTAATTCCAGCACTTTGGGAGGCCAAGGTGGGAAGATGAACTGAGGCCAGGAGTTCAAGACCAGCCTGGGAAAAAAAGTGAAACCCTGTTTCTACAAAAAAAAAAAAAAAAAGAAAAAGTTTCCTGTAGTCCCAGCTACTCAGGTGACTGAGCTGCGAGAATTGCTTGAGCCCAGGAGTTTGAGGCTACAGTAAGCCATGATTGCGCCACTGCACTCCACACTGGGCAACAGAGCAAGATTCTCAAAAAAAAGAGAAAACGTTAATAAAGAGAGGCAAAATCAATAAAGACCCAATATTAGTTTCCTATCACTACCACAACAAATTATCACAAATTTAGTGGCTGCAAACAGCATAAATTTATGATGTAGCCACTCTGGAAAACAGTATAGAGGTTCTTCAAAGAATTAAAAATAGAATTACCATACGCCCCAGCAATCCCGCTTCTGGGTGTATACCTAAAATATTTGAAGAAAGCATCTGTACAGATATCTGTACTCCTATGTTTATTGCAACATTATTCACGATAATCAGAAGTAGAAACACCTAAATATCTATCAATGGATGAACGGATAAACAAAATGTGGTATATACACATGGTGGAATATTATTCAGCCTTAAAAAAGGAAATCTTATCATATGCTGCAACATGGATGAACTTTAAGGACAATATGCCACATGAAATAAACCAGTCACAGAAGAACAAATACTGCATGACTCCATTTATATGAGGTATCCAAATTCATCAATCTTTTTTTTTTTTTTTTAGATAGGGTCTCATGCTGTTGCCAGGCTGGAGTGCAGTGGTGTCATCATAGCTCACTCCTGGGCTCAATGGGCTCAAGCGATCCTTCTGCCTCAGCCTCCAGAGTAGTTGGGACTACAGGCATACACCACTGCACCCAGTTAATTTTAAAATTTTTGTAGAGACGAGAGCTCATTATGTTACCCAGGCTGGTATCAAATTCCTGGACTCAAGTGATGCTCTTCTCTTGGCCCCCAAAGCATTGGGATTACAAGCATGAGCCACCATGCCTGGCTGTCAAACTCTTATAAACAGAAGGTAAAACAGTGATTATCAGGAGGCATGGAGGAGAGGAAAACAGGGCATTGTGGTGGATACAGTTTCAGTTTTGCAAGATGAAAAACTTCTAGAGGCTCATTGAAGAACAGTGTGCCTATAGTTAACACAACTGTTCTGTACACTTAAAAATAGTTAAGATGGTATTTTTTTTTTTTGTACCAGAATAAAAAAACCTCACAATTGTATTGTCTTATATATCTATAGGTCAGAAGCCCAAAATCAAGGTGTGCAAAGGGTTGCATTTCTTTCTGGATGTTACAAGAGAGATTCTTTTTCCTGCTTATTTGTGTTGTGGGCAGAATTCTGCCCTTTGCAGCTATAGGGATGAAGCCCCAGTTTTCTGCCTGGCCATCAGCCAAGGGCTATTGTCAGCTTCTAGAAACTTCCACATACCATGTTGCCCTCCTCCATATTCTGAGCCAGCAGTGGTGGGAGGAGTCTTTTGCTTATAGCATTTCTCTGACCCACTTTTCTGCCTGTCTCTTCTATTGATAAGGACTTGTGTTATTAGATTTGGTCCACTTGGGTAATCCAGGATAACCTCCCACTTTGAGATCCATAATTTGTTTTTTTGTTGTTGTTGTTGAGACAGGGTCTTGCTCTGTCATCCAGGCTAGAGTGCAGTGGCATGATCTCAGCTCTCTGCAACCTCTGCCTCCCTGGTTCAACCGATTGTCATGCCTCAGCCTCCCAAGAAGCTGGGATTACAGGTGCCTGCCACCACGCCCGGCTAATTTTTGTATTTTTAGTAGAGATGGGGTTTCACCATGTTGGCCAGGCTGGTCTTGAACTCCTGGCCTCAAGTGATCTGCCCACCTTGGCCTCTCAAAGTGCTGGGATTATAGGTGTGAGCCACTGCACCTGGCCTGAGATCCATAACTTAATCAAATGGGCAAAGTTTCTTTTGCCATGTAAGGTAACATATTCTTAGAAATTTGGGAGAATTAGAATGTGCCCATCTTTGGGATGTGTAGTTCTACCACATCTCCTCCAGCCCTCACCCAATCATTTTCATTCAGCTCCACATGATGGCAGGAGAGAGGATTCTAATCTGTCAACAGATGCAAATATTGATTTTCATATGCGTATAAGCGTTCACATTTATTGAGTGTTTGTTATGTGCCAGACACATTTTAAGCATGTCACAGGCCTCATCTTATATAATTCTCCTAGAAGTAAATGTTATTATTTTGTAACCAAGTGATACGGTTTGGCTTTGTCCCCACCCAAATCTCATCTTGAATTGTAACTCCCACAATTCCCACATGTTGTGGGAGGAACCCGGTGGGAGGTAATAGAATCATGGGGGCAGGTCTTTCCCATGCTGTTCTCATGATAGTGAATAAGCCTCACAAGATCTAATGGTTTTAAAATTGGGAGTTTCCCTGCACAAGGTCTCTCTTTTTGCCTGCTGTCATCCATGTAAGACGTGACTTGTTCCTCCTTGTGTCACACCATGATTGTGAGGCCTCCCCAGCCATGTGGAACTGTAAGTTCATTAAACCCTTTTCCTGTATAAATTACCCAGTCTCAGGTATGTCTTCATTAGCACCGTGAAAACAGACTAATACACCAAGGAAACTGAAGCGTAGAGTGGTTAATAAATCTCTTCAACGTCACACTGCTACTAATAATAGATTTGCTGTAAATTTGGGATTTATATTAATACAGTATCATCCTTAATCAATTAGCTATGCTGTCTCTTTAATAAATATAATAATATTGATGACAAAATGTTATTAGAAGGTTGCACTTGTACATTAAAAAAACTCAGTAAGCAGTAATTTCAAGAAATTGGAGCTAGATAGGAACGATGACTCATGACTGCGATTCCCAGCACTTTGGGAGGCCAAGGCCAGAGGATCACTTGAGGCCAGGAGTTTGAGGTCAGCTTGAGCAACATAGCTGTCTCTACAACAACAACAAAAATTAGCTGGGCATAGTAATGCATGCCTGTAGTCCTAGCTAGCCATGAGGCTGAGGTAGCAGGATTGCTTGAACCCAGGAGGTCGAGGCTTCAGTGAGCCGAGATCATGCCACTGTACTCCAGCCTGGGCAACAGAGTGAGACTCTGTCTCTAAAAATATAAAGAAACAAATAGCAGAATTATACATATTTCCATATTTATTTACAGTCAAAGACATTGTAACTCAAAGAGAAAGTGGTTATTTGTTGAAGGACACACAGCAATTTGACATCCTAGATAGAAACTTAGTGTCTTCAGACTAGAAGGGTCTTGAAATAATTTTTTTCTCTCTTCACATTTGGGTAGGACTTCATATAACCCAACCTAGTTGGAAAATCTAGCTTTGGGGAAAGTGATATGTTTTGGTGACAGGAACATAGTTTCAACTTGGTTTTCCTTTTTAGAATTATTTTTAATTTTTTTAGAAATAGTGATGGGGTCTCACTATGTTGCCCAGGCTGGTCTTGAACTCCTGAGCTACAGGAATCCTCCTGCCTTGGCCTCCCAAAGTGTTGGGATTACAGATGTGAGCCACTGCACCTGGCTTCACCTTAGTTTTCTAATTACAAATGAAAGGAGTTTTCTTTCCATTTTCTCTCATATTCACAAGACTGTGCTAAAGCAGCCATCTGCCCTTATGCAGCCTGAATCCTGATTTTTACCCTGTGTCCAGCCCTTCCTGTGTGACTGCAGGGCAAATCCTGATTAGTCTCAGCCTGTTGTGGTGGTGCCTGGGCTTAGCAAGGGGTGGTAGGTTCTGGTAAATGAGGCAGAGTCTAGTGGGAAGCTTCTGGAAACGTTTCTTTAGTCGTAAGAGATACACAAAGAAGAAACAGCTCCTGCTTTTCATCCCTGCCTGCCCACGGAGCTTCAAAGTGCCCATAGCAGGTCAACCAGAAGAGGAGACACGAAAAATGGCCAAGTAGGAAGATGGAAGGACTTGACTTGGTTAAGCCACTCAACCAGTTGGCCCTGGATTCTCTCTGCTGCCTGAATTCTTGTTTATTTTATTTTATTTTTTATTTTTTTGACAAGGTCTCACTCTGTCACCCAGGCTGGCGTGCAGTGGTGTGATCTCAGCTCACTGCAGCCTTGAACTCCTGGGCTCAAGCAATCTCAAGCAATCCTCTCACCTCAGACTCCCAAGTAGCTGGGACCACAGGCGTGTGCCACCAAGCCTGGCTAATTTTTGTATTTTTTGTAGAGATGGAGTCTTGCCATGTTGCCCAGGCTGGTCTCAAACTCCTGAGCTCGAGCGATTCACCCGCCTCAGCCTCCCAAAGTGTTGGGATTACAGGTGTGAGCCACTGAGCCAGACCTTTCCTTTAGTTTTCTTTCTTTCTTTTCTTTTTTTTTTTTTTTTGAGATGGAGTCTCACTCTGTCACCCAGGCTGGAGTGCAGTGACATAATCTTGGCTCACTGCAACCTCCACTTCCTGGGTTCAAGTGATTCTCCTGCCTTAGCTTCCCAAGTAGCTGGGATTACAGGTATGTGCCGCCACACCTGGCTAATTTTTTTGTATTTTTCATAGAGATGAGGTTTCGCCATGTTGGCCAGGAGTTCGGGCCTCCCAAAGTGCTGGGATTACAGGCATGAGCCACTGAGCCCGACCTTTCCTTTTCTTTTTTGAGACAGGGTCTCACTACATTCCCCTGGCTGGTCTCAAACTCCTGGGCTCAAATGATCCAATCCTCCTGACAGCCTTCTGCATAGCTGGGATTTCAGGTGCACGCCACTGCACCTGGCTCTGGATTCTTACACTTAGGCCATTTTTGGCTGGAGTTTCTCTTAATACTTGCAGATGGCAGCACCCCAACTGAATCACACATAGCTAGTTTCTCTCTGTTTTATTCATGGGTTATAGTTTATCTCAAAACCAGAAATGGCATTAAGTCCTTAGTTTTCTGTAATGTCCTTTTTCTAATCCTGGATCCCATCCAGAAACATGACATTGTATTTAGTCCTAATATCTCCCTAGGCTCCTCTACATGATGACAGTTGCTCAGACTTCCCTTGTTCTTGGCTTTTTTGACAGTTTTGAGGAGTGCTGGATAGGTATTTTGCAGAATGTCCCTGAATTTGGTTTTGTCTTATGCCTTTCTTATAATTAGACTGAGGTTATGGGGTTTTGGGAGGAAGACCTCAGAGGTAAAGTCCCCGTCTCATCGCATATCAAGGGTGCCTACCATCGACGTGACCGGTCACTGTTAATGTTGACCTTCATCACCTGGCTGAAGCTGTTTTTACCAGGTTTCTCCACTGAATGCTCACTCTCCCTCCACCCCTTTCCACACTGCATGCACTCTTTGGTGGGAAGACACCGTGTGCTGCCCACACTTAAGGAGTGAGGCATTACGTTCCCCCAACTCTTGAGGACAAAGCATCTACATGAATTATTTGGAATATTCTTCGACATGTGTGATTCACCTTCTGCCATGGGTTGGAAGCTTCCCGAGGCTCTCACCAGGAGCAGAGGCCAGTGCCATGCTTCCTGTACAGCCTGCAGAACCATGAGCTAGTTTTCCTTATTTGTTTATGAAATCATTTATTTAAACGGGGCTTGGTGGCTCACGCCTCTAATCCCAGCACATTGGGAGGCTGAGGCGAGAGGACTGCTTGAGTCCAGGAGTTTCAGGCTGCAGTGAGCTGTGATTGCACCACTGCTCTCCAGCCTGGGTGCTACAGCAAGACCCTGTGTCAAAAATAAAAATAAAAATAAGATAAAAATAGATAAATCATTTACTTGTATCAGTATGAACTCATGAGTTCTTTTGAGTTATAATCTAATATAACTTTATGTTTTGGGGGCTTTTTTTTTGCTCAGATTATTCTAGTTTTGGTTACTGAGACCCTTTTAGTTGGCATCTGTCTCCCTTTGGCACACCCCACCATTCTGGGTTGTGTGTGTGTGCGTGTGTGCATGCATGTGTGTGTGTGTGCATTTCCTTCCTTTCTGGCACTACAAGATTCTCCAGGCTTGTCTTTTATATTTCCTGATTGATATACTTTGGATGTGTGTCCCCTCTACATCTTATGTTGAAATGTGACCTCCAGTGTTGGAAGTGGGGCCTGGTGGGGAGGTGGGAAGTGATTGGATCGCAAGGGCAGATCCCTCAAAAATGACTTAGCGCCATCCCCTTGGTGATGAGTGAGTTCTCACTCAGTTCACATGAGAGCTCGTTGTTTAAAGGATCCTGGCTCTTCCCTCTGTCTCTTGCTTCTGTTCTCACAATGTGATACACCAGCTCCCCCTTTGTCTTCTACCATGACTGGAAACCTCCCGAGGTCCTCACCAGAAGCACATGTAGGTGCCATGCTTCCTGTACAGCCTGCAGAATCATGAGCCAATTAAACCTCTTTTCTTCATAAATCACCCAGCCTTGGGTACTTTTTTACAGCAATCAGAAACGGACTAACACACTGACCCTGACCTAGAATCAGCTGCCTCTCCAAAGAGCTCTGTGCTGGTTCATACTGAATGTCAACTTCATTGGATTGAAGGATGCAAAGTATTCATCCTGGGTGTGTCTGTGAGAGTGTTGCCAAAGGAGCTTACCATTTGAGTTGGTGGGCTGGGAAAGGCAGACCCGCCCTTAATCTAGGTGTGTACCATCTAATCAGCTGCCAGGGTGGCCAGGATATAAAGCAGGCAGAAAAAAACATGAAAAGGCTGGACTGGTCTAGCCTCCCAGCCTGCGTCTTTCTACTGTGCTGGATGCTTCCTGCCCTCGAACATCAAACTCCAAGTTCTTTAGCTTTGGAACTTGGACTGCCTCTCCTTGCTCCTCAGCTGGCAGATAGCCTACTGTGGGACCTTGTGATTATGTGAGCAAATACTTGATAAACTCCTTTATATATATATAAATATATTATAATATATATTATGTTATATTATATATAAAATATATATTATAAATTATATTGTATATATTATATAATATATACATATTATATATATTATATAATATATACAATAATATATAATATATAATAATTATATATACAATAATATATAATATATATGTTCCTCCACTGTTTTTTTCTATCCATATACTAACAAATGTGCATATATTATTTGTTTTACAACAATGTAATCATACTGAATAAACTTTTCCATAACTTGCTTCTTTTCTTCACTTGACAGTACAGTTTTTCATGTCCATAATAGAAAATGACTTTTATATATATATATATATCTCCTGTTAGTTCTATCCCTCTAGAAAACCCTGACTAGTACAAGTTCTGTTTCCTTTTATTGGAGAATGGCATTAAAAACCTCGATCTGGAAGCTCAGTGTGCTCATTGCTACTAGGGTGTGCTGGCTTCTCAGCTCTCTCAGCACACAGTGTCTGTATATCAATATATGCTTGTACCCATAATAATATTTCTATATGGAACCATTTGAATGATAGTACACTAAACAGGAGTTTGTACTAATGTCTCTCACTCAAATCCATTACCCCATGGATCATTATAGCCATCTCTACCTTATCTGTAATCTCCCACCCCAACAATGAGAACATTAGCTTCCACCATTGCTATTCATCTACTTAATCATTCAATTTGAGGAAACATGCACCATGGTGTGCATTTGTTTTGACTAGCAATTCTACATGTCAGAATTTATCCCACCAAAAATTCTCCCAAGAATAGAAAGACAAATGTGTGAGGATGTTTCTTGGTAGATGGACTCTGCCAATATTTAGCTCCCTTCTCAGTGGAAAGATTATACTTCTCTGCCATTTGAACTTAGGCAAGGCCATGTGACTTGTTTTGGCCAATTAAATAGTAATGGATCACATCTGCCACTTCCTGGTGAAGCTTTAAAAGTGAGGGTGTGTTTTGTGCTATGGTTTGAACGTGTCCCCCAAAGTTCATGTGTTGGCAACTTGATCCTCAACATGGTGGTGTTGGGAGGTAGGGCCTAATGGGAGGTGTTTGGGTCATGGTGGCCCTGCCCTCATGATAGAGTAATGATAGAGTGGGTTCCTTATAAAATAACAAGTTTGACTCTCTTTTGGCTGTCTGTTACCTTCTCCTTGCCCGTCTGCTATGAGATGGTGCACAAGAAGGTTCTTGCCAGATGCTGGTCCTGTGATCTTGGACTTCCCAGCCTCTGGAACTGTGAGCCAATACATTTCTGTTCATTATAAATTACTCAGCCTGTGGTATTCTGTTATAGCAGCACAAAATGGACTAAGACACCTTGACAAACTCTCTTTTTTCCTGTGCTACACTGTCCTGCACATTCCAGACAATGGCTGCTCCATCAGCCTGGATCTTGGAATGAGGATGACATAGGGTGGAGTCCCAGCTGACCAACAGTGGAGATGTATCATGAGCAAGAAATAAACCTTTCTCATTTTCAGCCATTAAGCTTTGAAATATTCATTACAGCAGCCTAACCTAGCTCATCCTGACTGACAGAATTTATAACACTGAAAGATGGAAGTAATGTAATTATCTACCAAGAAGGGACTGATACAGCTTGGATATTTGTCCCTGACAGATATGTTGAAATATAATGCCCCATGTTGGAGGTGGGACCTAGTGGGAGGCGTTTGGGTCAAGAGGGCGAATCTCTTATGAATGGCTTGATGCCCTCCCTTTGATAATAGGATGAGTGGTCCCTCCATTAGTTCATGTGAGAGCTGGTTGTTTAAGATAGCATGGCACCCCTCCTACTCTCTTGCTCCCTTTCTTGCCACGTGACATGCCTGCTCCTCCTTCAACTTCCACCATGAGTAAATGCATCCTGCAGTCCTGACCAGAAGCAGATGTTGGTGTCAAGCTTCATGTTCAGCCCATAGAACTGTGAGCCAAATAAACCTCTTTTCTCTATAAGTTACCTAGATTCAGGTATTCCTTTACAGTAATGCAAAATGGACTAATACAGGGACAAAGTTAATAAATTATGGTACATTTCAGCAATGGTCTACTTGTACAGCCCTTGCCAAAAAAAAAAAAAGTCAGTTTCTATTACTGACATGAAAAACTGTACTGTCAAGTGAAGAAAAGCAGCAAGTTATGGAACAGTTTATTCAGTATGATCACATTGTTGTAAAACAAATAATGTATGTACATTTGTTAGTATATGGATAAAAAAAACACTGGAGGAATATATACCAAATTGTCTACAGAAATGATCTTTGCATTTTAGAGTTTTGAGTTGTTTGAATTTTTACAAGTTCTGCGTCAAGATTCTCTCTGCTCTGGGCTGGATCTGTTTCATTTGTCAGTTGGCAGCTAGACTAGATTATGCAAATTGGTTTCCCCCTTGGACGGATTTGACAGTCTACAAGGTTAAGTCTGGAGGCAAACATGTGGACATGTTAAGTGGGGAGAGGCTAATAAATAAGGCAATTTGAGCAATATTCCTGGAATTTTTTCCAAGCCTATCAAACGCCCAGAATGTAATCGGTACTCATCTTGATTCCCAGCATAAACAATGGTGATTACAAACTGATGAAGACCTTAGATGGTTTCCGAGCCTCTGTTTGTTCCTTATGACTCTCGAATAATTATTTTCAGAGAGCAGTTTCAGCAATGATGAGGATTGGGTTTGGGGAGGGGGCTTTGTCTCATTCATCTTTGAATCCTCAGTACCTGGCTCTGGCTTGGCACGGGGTAGGTGTTCAATCAATGTCATCCTGAAATGTCTGTTTTCAAAAATGATTATTAGTTTCAAATATATTAATTTTATTTTTTGAATGATCATACAGTAAGATTGACCTTTTGTGATGTGCAGATTTTTTTTTTTTTTTTGAGTACAAGGTCTCACTATGTCACCCAGGCTAGAGTGCAGTGGTGTGATCACAACTCACTGCAGCCTCAACACAACTGGCTCAAACGTTCCTCCCACCTCAGCCTCCCAAGTGTCTGGGACCACAGGTGTGCACCATCACACCTAGCTAATTTTTAAATGTTTACTTTTATGGTGATGAGGTCTCCCTATGTTTCCCAGGCTGGTCTTGAACTCCTGGGCTCAAGCAAATCTTGTGTCTCAGCCTCCCAAAGTGTTTTGATTACAGGCATGAGCCACCACGCCCAGCCTGGTGTGCAGATCTGTGAATTTTAAGACATGTATAGATTTCTGAAACCACCACCACCATCAGAATACCAAACAGTTGCATCATCCCTACAACTCCATCATGCTTTCTCTTTATAATTACATTCCCCCCAACCCCTCACCCCTGGCAAACTCTCATAGGCTCCATGTCATGGGTTTGTCTTTTCAAGAATGTCCCATAGAGATGATCACGTGGCAGACGATCTTTTGAGAGCAGCTTCTATTACTCAGTTAGTTTCTTTCACTGCTGAGGAGTATTCCTCAACGTTGTTTTTTTCTTTCACCTTTCATTTTACGTTCAATGAGTACGTGTGTGGGTTTGTTACGTGGGTAAATTTTATGTCATGGGTGTTTGGTGTACAGATTATTTTACCACCCAGGTAGTAAGCATAATCCCAGTAGGTAGTTTTTCAATCCTCTCCCCACCTTCCACCCTCAATACGTCCCAGTGTGTATTGTTCCCTTCTTTGTGTCCATGTGAACTTTGATGTTTCGCTCCCATTTATAGGTGAGAACATGTGGTATTTGGTTTTCTGTTGCTGTATTAATTTGCTTAGGATAATGTCCTCCAGCTCCGTCCATGTTGCTGCAGAGGATATGATCTCATTCCTTTTTATGGCTGCATAGTCCATGGTCCTCAACGACATTTTTTGACCACCTACTGTGTGCCAGGCACCGCACTTGGTATTGGGGACATAACATATAAAGGGAAGACGTGGTCTCTGTTGGCTTGGAGCTTTCACACATTGATGGGCGATGCATAAATCTTTGGGGTCCTAAGGGAGTCTGGTTTATCTCATCCTTAGCTTCTCAACATATGGACTGTAGACCAAGAGCACCAGCATTCCTTGAGAGCTTGTTAGAAATACAGAATCTCAGGCCCTAAACCCAGACCTACTGAATCACGGTCTATACAAGATCCCTGTGTACATTCAAGTTTGAGAGGTGTCGGTCTTACTATGCCCTCCACAGAGTGCAGAACTTCCTACTTCCCTGCCCAATACCCATTCAGTCTTTTTTTTTTCTTTTTTGAGACAGAGTCTTGCTCTGTTACCCAGGCTGGAGTGCAGTGGCACAATCTCAGCTCATTGCAACCTCTGTCCCCTGGGCTCAAACGATCCTTTCACCTCAGCCTCCTGAGTAGCTGGGACTACAGGTGTGCACCACCATGCCCAGCTAATTTTTGTATTTTCTTTTTTTTTGTAGAGATGGAGTTTTGTTATGTTTCCCAGGCTGGTCTTGAACTCCTGGGCTCAAGCAATCTGCTGGCCTCAGCCTCCCAAAGTCCTGGGATTACAGATGTGAGCCACCGTGCCCAGTCAAGTCTTTTACAATTTTTAATTAATTAATTTAGAGACAGGGTCTTGCTCTGTTGCCCAGGCTGGAGTATAGCAGCATGATCACTGCTCACTGCAGCCTCAAATTCCCAGGCTCAAGACTGACTTCAGTCATGAATGGTCAGTGATTTAACCAGTCACACCTATGGAATGAAACATCCTAGACCACAGGGCTTGGAGAGCTTCTGGATTCATGAATGCATCAAAGTGCTGGGAGGATGGGGTGCACCCAGAGAAGGCATGGAAGCTCTACATCAGCCAACACCCCCATACTTTGCCCTAGGCCTCTCTTCTATTTTGCCATTCCTGAGTTTTATCCTTTATAATAAACCAGTAATAGTACATAAAGAGCATTCCTGGCTGGGCACGGTGGCTCATGCCTGTAATCCCAGCACTTTGGGAGGCCGAGGTGGGCAGATCACGATGTCAGGAGTTCGAGAGCAGACTGGCCAACATGGTGAAACCCCGTCTCTACTAAAAATACAAAAATTAACTGGGCATGATCGTGGGCGCCTGTAATCCCAGCTACTCGGGAGGCTGAGGCAGGAGAATTGCTTGAAACCAGAAGGTGGAGGTTGCAGTGAGCCAAGATCGCGCCACTGTACTCTGGCCTGGGCAACAAGAGCAAAACTCCATTTCAAAAAAAAAAAATCGCTGGGCATGGTGGCACATGCCTGCAGTCCCAGCTACTTGGGAGGCTGAGGTGGGAGGATCACTTGAGTCTGGGAGGTTGAGGCTGCAGTGTGCTATGATCACACCACTGCACTCCAGCGTGGGCAACAGAGTGAGACCCTGTCAAAAATAGAATAGAATAGAATAGAATAGAATAGAATAGAATAGAATAGAATAGAATAGGGTTCCTGAGTTCTGTGAGCTGTTCCAGCAAAACGTCAAACCTGAGAGGAGGAGTTGTGGAAACCCTTGACTTTGTGGCCAAGTTGGACAGAAGTGTGGGTTCACTGAGCACCCAGTACTTACAAATGGCATCTGAAGCGAGGCCATTCTTGTGGGACTGAGCCCTTAAGCCGGTGGAGTCTGATGCCAGCTCCAGGTTGTTAGTGTCAGAATTGGATTGAATTGTAGGATACCCAGTTGGGAGAGCTGGAGAAGTGGTTGTTGGTGTGGAAAAAACTCACACATTTGGTGTCAGAAATATTGTGAGTAAAAACCGTTCATAGATAACTAGGACTGAAAGACATAAGCCCAAACACCATGTTGATCACCAAAATATACTGTTGAGAAGCAGGTGGTAGCTCTTACTCAGTGCCAGCCTACTGTTTCTGCAAGGAAATTAAGGCCCAATATTGCACAGTCTTCTGGTTTTTTTGTTTGTTTGTTTGTTTTGTTTGTTTGTTTGTTTGAGATGGAGCTTCACTCTGTTGCCCAGGCTGGAGCGCAATGACACTGTCTTGGCTCACTGCAACCTCCACCTCCGAGGTTCAAGCAATTCTCCTGCCTCAGCTTCCCAAGTAGCTGGGACTCCAGGCATGTGCCACCACACATGGCTAAGTTTTGTAGTTTTAGTAGAGACAGGGTTTCACCATGTTGGCCAGTCTGGTCTCGAACTCTTGACCTCGTGATCCACCCACCTTGGCCTCCCAACGTGTTGGGATTACAGACATGAGCCATCACGCCTGGCCAGTCTTCTGATTTTTTAAGACAAGTAAAAAAATATGGATTTCAATGTGAATGTTTTGATTTTTAGATATGAGCAGTTATATGAGTCAAGGTTAACAACTGCTAACAAAATCCTTTCTGACTTAAGCAGAAAAATAATTTACCAGGTAGCTCAAAAAATTGACCACAAGGTGGAAAACTGTACTGAAGAAGTGGGCAAGAGGCAGGTTATGATGCCTCATGTCTGTAATCCCAGCACTTTGGGAGGCCAAGGAGGGAGGATTGCTTGAAGTCAGGAGCTCAAGACCAGCCTGGGCAACATAGTGAAAACTCATCTCTAACTAAAAATAAAAAAAGTTAGCTGGGTGTGGTGGCACGCACCTGAAGTCCCAGCTCCTTGGGAGGCTGAGGTGGGAGGATAACTTGAGCCTGGGAAGTTGAGGCTGCAGTAAGCTACAACCATGCCACTGCACTCCAGCCTGGGTGACAGAGTGAGACTCTGTCTCAAAAACAACAATAACTAAACAAAACAACACTCAAAAAAAACAAATAGGCAAGAACCAGGAGAGGCCTAGCTTCTGGGGACACAGCAGGTGGTAAAAAGCTAACATTGGCCATATTGCCCAGGACATTGAACAATGACTTTCTAGACCACTGATATCACTGCCTTTGCTTTCTCCCAACTTCCCCCTATGTTCAAAATACTGGGTGTGTGCTTCTGTTGGCAGCACCTGGGTTGCATGTCCCAGCACCCTGGCTTCCAGGGGACAGGGAGAGGGAGTATCTGTCCCGACTTCTGAAATGGGGAGAAGAACCTGTTTCAGGATTCTCTCAACACATGAAGTTTAGATGCTGGGAGGTTAAAAAAAAAAAAAGAAAAAAAAAAAGTGAAGCACAGTGACCATATTAGGAATGCATTCAGCTGCAAGGTACTAAGAACTGTTTAAGGCCAGGCACGGTGGCTCACGCCTGTAATCCCAGCACTTTGGGAGGCCAAGGTGGGTGGATCACTTGAGCTCAGGAATTCCAGACCAGCCTGGCCAACCTGGTGAAACCCCATCTCTACCAAAAAATACAAAAATTAGCTAGCATGGTGCACATGCCTGTAATCCCAGCTACTTGGGAGACTGAGGCATGAGAATCGATTGAATTCGGGAGCAGGAGCTTGCAGTGAGCTGAGATTGCACCACTGTACTCCAGCCTGGGCGATAGTGTGAGACTCTGTCTCAAATAAAAGAGAACAGCTTAAAACACAAGGACACAAGCAATTAGAGATGGACAGTCACAGAGGTAGCCCAGTATTTCCACAATGTCATCAGGGACCAGGCACTTCCTCTCTGCATACTCATCCTTTACATATTGGCTTTTTTGGCTCTTAGTCTTGTTGCCTCATGGTCTTAAGATGGCTACCACAGCTCCAGCATCACATCTGTATTCCACTTGTGAAGAGGAGGATGGAGTGGCAGCCCTGAGCGCCCCTCACAGGACTTTCCATTTTATCAGGGTAAACAAAAGCCCAGCTTGCCTTGTCTTATAGCTCATGAGCCAAACCCAGGTCGCATGACCACATTTAGCTTCAAGGTAAGATAGGACAGTGCGTATCTGCCTTTATTCTCTTTTTTTTTTAAAAAAAGCTTTTCTCATTTTAATTATTTTTGGTAACTTTATTTTGAAATATAAGTTCAAAGTTACAACAACATTGCAAGAAGAGTATAAAAAACTTCCATATATCTGTCATCACATTCTCCAATTAACATTTTGCTACATTTGCCTTATAGTTCTATTTTTCATATTATTTTTCTGTTTATTTAAAAATAAGTTGCAAACAGAATGCTCTGTACTTCTGCACATGTCAGAGTTTATTTGCTATGTACAAGTTCATTCTTATATATAACCACAGTACAATGGTCAAAATCCAGAAATTATATATCATTACAAGTATCTGACTATTTTTTAGTCTCTGTAGTCGTGCACAAGGGAGAAGAGGATTGGGAATAGCCATTGAGATAGCCAACCACAAAAGATTTTTTTTTTAACTTTTCCTTTTATTTTTTAGAGATGGGGTCTTACTCTGTTGCCCAGGCTGGGGTGCAGTGGCATGTTCATAGTTCTCTGCCTCCTCAAACTCCTGTGTTCAAACCGTCCTCCTGCTTCAGCCTCCCAAGTAGCTGGGACTACAGGTGCATGCCACCATGCCTGGCTAATTTTTAAAAATTATTTTTTAGACAGGGTCTTGCTATGTTGCCCAGGCTGTGCAATTATTTATTTATTTATTTATTTTTTTTTTTGAGGCAGAGTCTCGCTCTGTTGCTCAGGTTGGAGTGCAGAGGCGCAATCTCAGCTCATTGTAACCTCCACCTCCCAGGTTCAAGCAATTCTCCTGCCTCAGTCTCCAGAGTAGCTGGGACTACAGGCATGTGCCACCTGTCGCCATGCCTGGCTACTTTTTGTATTTTTAGTAGAGACAACGTTTCACCATGTTGGCCAGGCTGGTCTCAAGCTCCTGACCTCAAGTGATCTGCTCGCCTCGGCCTTCCAAAGTGCTGGGATTACAGGCGTGAGCCACTGAGCCCTGGCTGTGCAACTACTTTTTCAAGAAGTCCCATCAGATAGAGCAAACAACTGTGTCTATGGACCAGATCCTGCCTGAAAGCTATTAATTTGCCTTACCTGCTTTAAACATTTTGCTGGACTCTCTTTTTTTGGATTAGAGTACTGAGAATATTTGTGTGGTATACATTTCTACTTTTCATGTTAATGTCATTTATACTCCAAACAGTGTTGAAAAGACTGCCAAAGATAACAGGTATATATGGGTATAGAATACTATTCTATCCTAATATTCACTAAATAGACTTTAAAAATGGACAGGATTTTTTCTTCTTCAATTCTCTTTTAATGTCGATTTCCTGAAAACCTTCCCTAAATGATATAATTATGTTGCTTTAATTCTCACAATTTGTAGTAAAATCAGAGGATAAAAGAGGAATATTGACAGTTCTTCCTTGTCTCCTAGCAAAATTAAATTCAAGTTTCTGGGAAGATAGAAGACAGTACTCATGGAGTAATATCTTCATATTATCCTTTTTGATGAAATGGAGGATAGGAAACTTTTTTTTTTTAAAGTGAGTACTGGGCCGGGCACGGTGGCTCATGCCTATAATCCCTGCACTTTGGGAGTCTGAGGCGGATCACAAGGTCAGGAGATCGAGACCATCCTGGCTAACAAGGTGAACCCCCATCTCTACTAAAAATACAAAAATTAGCTGGGCGTGGTGGTGGGCGCCTGTAATCCCAGCTACTTGGGAGGAGGCTGAGGCAGGAGACCTCAGGCATGAACCCAGGAGGTGGAGCTTGCAGTGAGCCGAGATCGCACCACTGCACTCCAGCCTGGGCAACAGAGCGAGACTCCATCTCAAAAAAAAAAAAAAGAAAGTGAGTACAATGGAGGCCTGGCCTCTGGTCTTTTGGGGGAGTGGGGTGGTTTTGTATATAACTAGTTAATAGGAGAGTCAGGAGTAGGTGGGCAGTTATGAAGGAGGAGGGGACCAGGTGTGGTGGCTCACACCTGTAATCCCAGTGCTTTGGGAAGCCAAGGTGAAAGGATGGCTTAAGGCCAGGAGTTAGAGACCAGCCTGGGCAGCATAGTGAGACCCCAACTCTATTTTAAAAAAAACCATTAAGAACAGCCCCTGTCCTTCTCATTCCATTATTTCCACTTTCTGACGCTGTTCTTATTGTGACAACATGAGGGAATATTGTATAAGTTAATGTCTTAGTAAGTCAATATAAGTAATGGCACTTGGAATACCGATGGTTAAAAAAGGAAAAATATGTATAACTTAGAGGTTAGACAGTATGGGATTGGGGCTCAGACAGACCTGAGGTCTATCCTGGTTCTGCCACTCACTAGCTGTGTAACCATAGACAAGTTAGTTAACCTCTCTGTGCCTCAGTTCTCCTTTATAAAATGAAAATAACAGTAAAGTCTACCTCGTTAGGCTGTAGTGAAAATTAGATAAGACTATTTATGTACAGTGCCTACCACAGATTCTGGTGCACACACGGTGGCTGCTATGTTTCTGGGTGACCTCAGGGACACCATTGAATCTCTTGGGGCTTCTTGGTGTTGTTCATGTGGAGAAAATAAAACAAAGGATGGGGAATTGCCTTGAAAAAAATAGAACTGTACTTATGAATGGAAGTTGTTTCTTTTTTAACCATTCAATAATACAGTAATAAATAGCTGAAGGGTTTTTGCTGGTTGAGTTGAAAGCGCTAGAGGGGCTGGAGGCCACCCCAAGGCAGTACACACGAGTGCAGACAGAAGTTAAGATCTTGTGGCCGGGCGCGGTGGCTCAAGCCTGTAATCCCAGCACTTTGGGAGGCCGAGACGGGCGGATCACGAGGTCAGGAGATCGAGACCATCCTGGCTAACATGGTGAAACCCCGTCTCTATTAAGAAATACAAAAAACTAGCCGGGCGAGGTGGCGGGCGTCTGTAGTCCCAGCTACTCAGGAGGCTGAGGCCGGAGAATGGCGTGAACCCGGGAGGCGGAGCTTGCAGTGAGCTGAGATCCGGCCACTGCACTCCAGCCTGGGTGACAGAGCGAGACTCCGTCTCAAAAAAAAAAAAAAAAAAAAAAAAAAAAAAAAAAAAAAAAAAAAAAAAGATCTTGTTCACAATCAGCCTGGCGTCCTGCAGCGGCTTGATTCCTGGAAATTGTGTGTGGGATAGCATGGCAGATACCACTGTTTACCTGGTAGTCATTTTCTCTTTTTTACTTAGCAACCAAATTCTGGTTTCCTTCAGACATTCAGTGGCCATGAGCTTTAAGGAACTCTAGCCCTCTGTCCCCAGGTGCATGAGATTGGAGAGTGGATCTTGAATATTTCAAACCAATCATGGTAAGTCCTCTTTTTTTGGCCTGTGATTGGTTCAGCAACAGGCATGTGACACCACTCTGGCCAATGCAGGAAAGCCTGGGGGGTGGGGCTCTGTGAACATTTCTCATTTTATAAATGAACCCAAGGAGGAAACGTGTGTTCCTTTCTTGCTCTGGCTTTGGATGTTAATTTGTGAAGATGTGAAGCTGTGGCAGTCATCTTGCAACCACTAGGAACAATGCTATGTTTGGCAATGTGAGAAGCTCAAAAGAACTTAAGCCTTTGATGATATCATTGACCCATTGGGACCCTCCCCAACTCTTCCACCCTCAGACATTTTGCTATATAATTATTTTGTATACTGACCCTGTATTCTGCAACCTTGTTAAATTCATTTATAAGTTCTAGTGGTTGTTTTGTAGATTCCTAAACCTTTTCTATGTAAAGAATCAGGTTGGCCGGGCGCGGTGGCTCAAGCCTGTAATCCCAGCACTTTGGGAGGCCGAGACGGGCGGATCACGAGGTCAGGAGATCGAGACCATCCTGGCTAACCCGGTGAAACCCCGTCTCTACTAAAAAATACAAAAAACTAGCCGGGCGCGGTGGCGGCGCCTGTAGTCCCAGCTACTCGGGAGGCTGAGGCAGGAGAATGGCGGGAATCCGGGAGGCGGAGCTTGCAGTGAGCTGAGATCCGGCCACTGCACTCCAGCCTGGGCGACAGAGCGAGACTCCGTCTCAAAAAAAAAAAAAAAAAAAAAAAAAAGAATCAGGTTGACTGGGTGCGGTGACTCACGCCTGTAAGCCCAGCACTTTGGGAGGCCGAGGCAGGCGGATCACGTGAGGTCAGGAGTTCTAGACCAGCCTGGCCAACATGGTGAAACCCCGTCTCTACTAAAAATACAAAAATTAGCTGGGCGTGGTGGCAGGCGCCTGTAATCCCAGCTACTTGGGAGGCTGAGGCAGGAGAATCGCTTCAACCTGGGAGGTGGAGTTTGCAGTAAGCTGAGATCGTGCCATTGCACTCCAGCCTGGGGGACAAGAGCTAGACTTCGTCTCAAAACAAAACAAAACAAAACAAAACAAAAAAAAGAATCAGGTCACTGCAAATAGAGACAGCTTTTCTTCTTCCTTTCTGATCTTTATGCTTTTTATTTATTTTTTCTTGCCTTATTGTAAGGGCTAGAACTACTAGTACAATGTTGAATAGAAGTGGTGAGAATATGCATTCTTGCCTTATTCATGATTTCATCTTGCCGTATTAGATTATGCATTTATCATTGCTTAAGTCAGTTGAATTGGGTTTTCTGCAAGCTTCAATGCTTCCAGCTAAAAGCACTCCATCAGACACCATCATTGAAGGAAAGATTGATCTTAGAAGACTTGGTTATATCTAGTTTGGTGTTATCAGGGTTACAGTTAAAATAGTAACATCTTAGGCCAGGTGCAGTGGCTCATGCCTATAATCCCAACACTTTGGGAGGCTAAAGCAGGTGGACTGCTTGAGACCAAGAGTTCATGACCAGCCTAGAAAACATAGGGAGACCTTGTCCTAAAAAAAGAAAAAAGAAAAAAGAAAAAAAATTAGCCAGGCATGGCTTTGTGTGCTTGTAGTCCCAGCTACTCAGGAGGCTGAGGTGAGAGGATCACTTGAGGCCAGGAGTTTGAGGTTACAGTGAGCTATAATTGTGCCACTGCACTCCAGCCTTGGCAACAGAGCAAGACCTCGCTCAAAAAAAAAAAAAAAAAAAAAATCTTGAATTACATCTATCTGCACATCTCTTAGGTTCCACTTGAATCATAGTTTCTTTGCTCCTGGGAGACCCCTGCTATTCCCGGTGATGCTGTGAACTGGGGTTCAAAGCGGTCTGGTGAGGCCTAAAATCTGTGTCCCATGGAGAACTGGCTGCATCCCTCACAGAACCTGCCACATATTTCCGCGACTTCCAGGAGGAAGGCTGGAATTTACTGAGCTTGCCAATGCCAATTATCCGAAGAGAATGTGATCCAGAAGCAAGATAAAGATCAAAAGGACTCAGCTGGGATTTGCCTGTCCAAATGGAAGGAATAAAATCTGCAATTGGCTCTGAAAATAAAAACCAAACAAAATCTCAGGCAATCATAGACGCGGCTCTTTGCTATTTATGAGCTTTTCTTTCTTTTTTAAAAAATTTAAACAAATGTTAAAAGATTTCTGTGTGGACCTCAGATTCCAGCTTTCACACTGAAACTCAACATGGGTCTCAAAGTACCTGCAGGCCATATGTGCCCCAGTGAGGGTTTCAGGAATGTTAGGTGGCAGTGGTGGGCACCCATAGTTGCCACCTGCTACCACGTGAATGCCTTAGGCATGACGGATTGCCAGTGCCCCTCTGAGCAGTCACTTGGAAGCTTTGCCAAAATATAAAGATGTAACATGAACAGAGGGTGCTCGGCTTTTTAACTGCAGTGGCCACCTTTCAGACACCTGAGGCTTTGGTGTCCTCAGTTCCAAAAGCCACACAGCAGCTCTTAACCCAGAGAGAGGAAGGCAACTGGGGCAAAGTCAGTTCTTCCAAAGCCTTCACATCAATCTTTCATGGATATTGAGTTTTAAAATGTTGGTGATTGTCATGTCTTTTGCAGCCTGACATTTTGGAGGAAGGGTGTCGAACTTTATTATTTTTTAAAAAAGTTTAATTTAATTATGGCAGGAACACTTAACATAAGATCTGGCCTCTTCATAAAATATTAAGTGTACAATACATTATTGTTGACTATAAAATTTGTGTGTGTGTGTGTGTGTGTGTGTATGTGACAGAGTCTCTGTCACCCAGGCTGGAGTGCAGTTGTGGGATTGGAGGCTTGACCTCCTGGGCTCAAGCAATCCTCCGCCTCAGCCTCTTGAGTAGCTGGGACTATAGGCTTACACCACCATGCCTAGCTAATTTTTTTTTTTCATTTTTTATAGAGACAAGGTCTTTATAAAAGAGAGACTTTTGGCCAGGTGTGGTGGCTCACACCTGTAATTCCAGCACTTTAGAAGGCTGAGGCGGGCGGGTCACGAGGTCAAGAGATCAAGACCATCCTAGACAACATAGTGAAACCCCATCTGTACTAAAAATACAAAAATTGGCTGGGCGTGGTGGCGTGTGCCTGTAGTCCCAGCTACTTGGGAGGCTGAGGTGGGAGAGTCGCTTGAACCCAGGAGGTGCAGGTTTCAGTGAGCTGAGATCACGCCACTGCACTCCAGCCTGACGACAGAACAAGACTCCGTCTCAAAAAAAAAAAAAAAAAGAGGCCGGGCGCGGTGGCTCAAGCCTGTAATCCCAGCACTTTGGGAGGCCGAGGCGGGTGGATCACGAGGTCAGGAGATCGAGACTATCCTGGCTAACACGGTGAAACCCCGTCTCTACTAAAAATACAAAAAATTAGCCGGGCGTGGTAGCGGGCGCCTGTAGTCCCAGCTACTTGGGAGGCTGAGGCGGGAGAATGGCGTGAACCCAGGGGGCGGAGCTTGCAGTGAGCCGAGATCACGCCACTGCACTCCAGCCTGGGAGACACAGCGAGACTCCGTCTCAAAAAAAAAAAAAAAAAAAAAAAAAGAGACTTTTGTTGCCCAGGCTGGTCTCAAACTCCTAGACTCAAGCAATCTTCCTGCCTTGGCCTCCCAAAGTGCAGGAATTACAGTGTGAGCCACTGTGCCCAGGCTATGGTTAACTTTATAAATTATTATTTGTTGTGAACCACAGAGAAATCGTTTAAAAAATGGATCCAAGGGGTTTCTAATGGGCTGCTCCCACGGCTGCCAGTGCAGGTCTTCCATGGTGCTGGGATGGAGGCTGTAAACAGTCTTGCCCTTCACGACTGGCCCTGGATCTGAACAGAGCTGAGCTCTCACTGGCTGAGTCTTCTTACGGTTCCACTGTTGCACATTCATAATACTGCAGGCTGTAGAAAATGCTCCCACAACAGAGGAAACAGTTTTGATCTAGTGAATATCACTATGTGGCCAGCAATATTCTTTGAATGAAATAATAATAGTAAACCCCCGGGTCACTCAGCATGTGTCCAAAATAGTCCAGACTTCTAGGATGGACAAGTGAATGAGTAAATTTTTTTTTTTTTTACTTGTGGTAAAATGTACATAACATAAAATTTAACTTTTTGTACTAACGTGTTACACTAAAGTGGCCACTAAGTGGTACATTTATCCTAAGCATATACTCTATATAAAAGGCCACTAAATGCTACATTTCAGTTTTATTTATTTGTTTATTTTTGAGACAGAGTCTTGTTTTGTGGCCTAAGCTGGAGTGCAGTGGCATGATCCCGTGTCCCTGAACTTCTGTCTCCTGGGTTCAAGAGAATCTCGTGCCTCAGCCACCCAAATATCTGGGATTACAGGTGTGTGCCACGACGCTTAGCTAATTTTTATGTTTTTAGTAGAGACAGGGTTTTGCCATGATGGCCAGGCTGGTCTTGAACTCCTGGCTTCAAGTGATCCACCTGCCTCAGCCTCCCAAAGTGCTGGAATTATAGGCGTGAGCCCGGCCACATTTTTCAATGGTTAATTTTACGTTTTGCGGATTTTGCCTTAATAAAAAGAAGAAGGACCTTAAATATTCACTATTTTAACCATTTGAAAGTGTACAATTAAGTGGTACTAAGTCCATTCGCAATGTTGTGCAAACATCACTTCTATCTTGTTCCAGATCATTTTCCTTACCCCATATGGAAATCCTGTACCCATTAAGCAGTTACTGCCTTTTCCGTCCTGCCTCCAATCCCTGGCAACCACAAATCTGCTTTCTGTCTCTATGGATTTTCTTATTCTAGATATTTTTTTATAAATGGAATAACACAATATGTAGCCTTTTGAGTCTGTCTTCTTTCAGTCAGCACAGTGTTCTCAAGGTTCATCCATGTTGTAGCATGTATCAGTATGCCTCAGCCTCCCAAGTAGCTGGGATTACAGGCTCCCGCCACCACACCCAGCTAATTTTTGTATTTTTAGTAGAGACGGGGCTTCACCATGTTGGCCAGGCTGGTCTCGAACTGCTGACCTCAAGTGATCCGCCCGCCTTGGCCTCCCAAAGTGCTGGGATTACAGGCATGAGTCACCGTGCCCGGCCAAGAAGGAATATTATTGCATAATGATATTAAAGCATATTGCATGGCACAGGTATCTCTCATTTTGATTATACATTCATCAGTGGATGGATATTTGGGTTGTTTTTGCATTTCAGCTATGAACACTTGTGGATAAGTTTTTGGCTAAATCCCTGTTTTCAGTATTTTTTGGCATATATGGTAACTTTATGTTTAACTTATTGAGGAACTGCCACACACTGACAGTTCCACAGTGCCTGCGTAATTTTGCATTCCTACCAGCAGCATATGGGGGCTCCAATTTCCACACCCTTGTCAATACTTGTTCTTTTCCTTTAAAAAAATTATAGCCATCCTAGTGGGTGAGTAAAAGACTTTCTGTTGGCCAAGCTCGGTGGCTCATGCCTATAATCCCAACACTTTGGGAGGCCAAGGCAGGCGGATTGCTTGAGTTCAGGAGTTCAAGACCAGCCTGGACAACATGGTGAAAACCCATCTCTACTAAAAATACAAAAAATTAGCCAGGTGTGGTGGCGCGTGCCTGTAGTCCCAGCTACTTGGGAGGCTGAGGTGGGAGGACTGCTTGAGCCCAAGAAGTTGAGCCTTCAGTGAGCTGTGATAGCACCATTGCACTCCAGCCTGAGCAACCAGAGTGAGATCCTGTCTCACAAAAACAAAAAACCCCTCAACTTTCTGTCTAAACTCCTTCTCCCCTGCCTTTCTCCAAATTTCTCAAATAGCTAATATAATTTTGCACGATAATTTTTTAAGCTACCTATAGTTTAGTCTATCAATGGTGATACTTTTGGTTGCAAATATCAGGAAACCAACTCAAACCAGGTCAAACAATAAAAGCCAGCTTCGGAGACACACTTCTGGTGTGGTTTGATCAAGATTCCAGCTTTGTTTCGCTGCAGTTCCTCTGGCACTGCCTTCTCCATAAGTTGGATTCATCCGCAAACTGGCTTTCTCCAGGGCTTTAAGGCAGTTATCAACAAAAACATGGTTACAAGCTTCCTTATTACATCTGAGGAGGGCGAGTCACCACCCGTAATTGATGAATACAAACCCTAACTCCGTTGATTGGACCAGTCTTGAACCAGTTCCCCTAATCGTGGATCACTGGGCTGATTCGCTTGGGCTAGGGCTGGGTTACTTGAACCAGTCAAGGGCAAGTCTGATGGAAATACCCTGATAAACTTGGACCCACCAAGTCCCACCCTTGGATTTGAGATTTAGGTCAATTGCATCCACCACGGCTTTTATACAATGAGGGAAAAGGAAATAGATGTCTGCTCTATTACTATTTGCTTTGTTAGAGGATTTGGTGAAAAGAAGTCCATTTGGTGGGATTTGGCAAAAAAAAGTCCATTTGGTAGAATCTCTTTTCTTTTCTTTCTTTTTTTTTTTTTTTTTTTTTGAGATGGAGTCTTGCTCTGTTGCTCAGGCTGGAGTGCAGTGGCACAATCTCAGCTCACTGCAAACTCCACCTCCTAGGTTCAAGCGATTCTCCTGCCTCAGCCTCCTGAGTAGCTGGGACTACATGTGTGTGCCACCACACCTGGCTAATTTTTTGTATTTTTGGTAGAGATGGGATTTCACTATGTTAGCCAGGATGATCTCCATCTCCTGACCTTGTGATCCAACCGCCTTGGCCTCCCAACGTGCTGGGATTACAGGTGTGAGCCACCGCACCCGGCCCATTTGGTAGAATCTTAACGTCCATCTGTTAGAGTTATGGTCAAGTTGAAGTGGACTGGTAGCCTTTCTGTTATAATGATTCTAAATAACATTTTAATGCTTAGTTGGACAGGCTAATGTTAAGGTATCCTATTGAGTCTGGTGGTTAGGGTTAAAAAATCTGGCCCTATCACCTACCAGGTGGTGACCTCAAGTAAGTTACTAGCACTTTGTGCCTCAGCACTTTGGCAATAACAAATAGTACCTACCTTGTAGAATTGTTAATGAAGATTACATCGTTCATATACATGGTAAGAGCCCTGTTAGTCTTTGTAAAAAACAATGACACGTTTCTCGATCTGGTTACATTTCCAGGGATGTTTGAGCATCATCCTTGTGGTTTGGCACCTGCTGTTCCATTCCTTAATCTAGTTCAGACTGCAACCTGGACCTTTTCCAACCCCCAGCCACTTTGCTCATCAATATCTTATCACATCACATCTCAGTCTGGGCTCTCCCAGACCAGGCAGGGAGCCCCTAGGTCCTGCCAGCCTGCTGCCACTGTCTGCGTGGCTCTTAGCTGCGGAGACAGAAACCAAATCCTTCCCAAAGATGCTGGGAAATTAGTTTAGCACCGTCTGTGTGCGGTGACTCAGAGGCAGCCAGCCCAGCGGGGCTCATGGGCTCCAGGGTTTGAACAAGATTGATGTTGTCGTGAATGCAAAGCAGGCTGACAGAGCCAGGGGGGCTGGGAGGCAGGGCAGGCAAGAGCCCTCTGTTTACTCCTAGCTCCCCTTCTAGGTGAGTTGAGGTTTTAGGCAGCAGGGCCAGCTCAGCTGCTTACTATGATGTTAGGGAAACCAGAGGACTCTGAGGAGGGGCAGTGGGGTACAGGGGAAAGCCAGAGGTAATGTGAGTGGGCATCGTATCCTGGTCACTTACTGTGTGGCCTAGGATAAGTAGCTTAACCTCTCTGAGCTCCCACCTCCTTGTCAATCAAATGGGGTTTGGGGTTGCTGAGGATGAGTGAGATGATGCATGTAAAGTGCTAATCTTAACCCAGCACCTGGAACATCATATGCACTTAGTAAACAGGAGCAATGAATCAGATTGAGCTTGGCCAGGTACAGTGGCTCATGTCCATAATCCTAACACTTCAGAAGGCCTAGGCGGGAGGATACTTGAGTCCAGGAGTTTGAGACCAACCTGGCAAGATAGCAAGAGCCTGTCTCTATAAAGAATAAAAAATGAAATTAGCAGGTCATAGTGATGTGCACCTATAGTTCTAGCCACTCAGGAGACTGGGAGGGGAGGATCGCTTGAGCCCAGGAGGTTGAGGCTGCAGTGAGCTGTGATCATACCACTGCACTATAGTGAGACCCTGTCTCAAAAAAAAAGAAAAAAAAAGGAAGAATAAAAAAATATAATAAATATATAAAAATATATAATATATAAAATATATATTATAAAATATATTTAAAAAGGAAGAATAAAAAAATGGGTTGAGCTTTTTAAACTCCCTCTCCTTTCCTTTCCTTAAACATCCCCATTTCTCAAACTCCTCAAAATTACTGTCCAAAAGCAAACACTCATCAAAACTTCAGAGGAGGAAAGGATTGGAAGGCAGGGGATGGAGAGAGAGAGAGAGAGGAGAGAGAGAGAGAACAAAAGAGAGAAAGAGAGGATAAGAAAGAGACAGCAGGGAGAGGGAGACACACACACACAGAGAGAGAAAGAGAGACCCCTAGACACACAGACACACACATATGTAGACAGACATACATACAGAGACACACGGAGGGAGAGAGAGAAACAGGGAGAGCCAGACAGAGGTGTCTAAACTAAACCCTGGCTCAGCCACTCACCAGCTATGTGGCCACAGTCATCTAACTTGTTTTTACTTGGCTTACTCATTCGTGCAATGGGGACAGCAGTATCCCCGCCTTCACAGAGCTGATGTGAGGATTAAATGAGTATGTATAAGTGTTAGTAGAATGCCTGATATTGTGGTAGGCAGATGTCTAACAGGGTCCCCCAAGACTAGTGCTCCCTGGAGTACACACCCGGCACAGTCTTCTCCCCTTGAGTGTGATGGGAACAGTGAATATGATGAGACAACACTCTGCTGTTTAGGTCACAACAGATGACAAAGGTGAAAGGATCTCACAGATGTAATTAAGGTCCCTAATCAGTTTACTTCAAGTTCATCAAAAGGGGGATTAATCTGAGTGGGCCTGACTTAATCACATGAACCCTTAAAATCTGGGTCTAGAGGTCAGAGACAGAGGGAGTCAAGAAATGCACAGCATCAGTGATGCCTTCTAGTTGGTCTTGAAGAAGCAAATTGCCATATGTGGGGAGGGCCATGTGGCAGGAACAGTGGGCAACCACCGGGAGCTGAGGGCCTCCGTTCTACAGCTACCAGGAACTGAACTCTGGTAACAATCAATACAGCTTGGTAGGGAACACTGAGCTTTAGTGAAGCCCACAGCTCCAGCAGACCCCTGGATTTTGGGCAGGTGAGACCCTGAGCTGATGACTCAGCTGAGCTGTGCCTGGACTTCTGACCTGCAAAAACTGTGAGATGATAAATTTGTGTTGGTTTAAGTCGCTGAAGTGCATGGTAATTTGTCATGCCGCATAGAAAATTAATATATAAATATTGGCAATTATCATCCCAACAGCAGAATGTTGGGAAAAGCAGAGCTAGAGCAACATCAGAATAAGCCCTTTGCAACTAATTACCAAACGCAGATGTATCGGACATGATCTGCTGCGAAGGGCACTTCTCTAAGGTATCTTTCTCCAAAATGTATAATCTTAGTCTAATCATTAAACATCATCAGACAAAACCCACCAGGTGCAGTGCCTCAGCACTTAGGGAGGCAGAGGCAGGAGGATGGCTTGAGCCCAGGAGTTCTAGACCTGCCTGGGCAATATAATGAGACCCCATTCTCCACAAAAAGAAAAAAAAAAAGACAAAAATATTGGACTACACACAGTGGCTCACGCCTGTAATCTCAACACTTTGGGAGGCCGAGGCTGTGGAACACCTGAGGTCAGAAGTTTGAGACCAGCCTGGCCAACATGGTGAAACCCCGTCTCTACTAAAACCACAAAAATTAGCTGGGTGTGGTGGTGGGCGCTTGTCATACCAGCTACTCGGGCTTGAACCTGGGAGGCGGAGGTTGCAGTGAGCTGAGATTGTGCCTGGGCGACAACAGTGAAACTGTCTCAAAAAAAAAAAAAAGACGAATCATTAGACAAAACCAAATTCAGTGACATCCTATAAAATAACTATTGCTTTAAAGACTAGGTGTTATTATTATCAGGAGATAATTATCATTGAAATGATGGTTTGCCACTAACAGTTCCCAGAGGAGGAGGACTCCATGCAGGGACACGTAGGGGAAGAACCAGGGTTGGTCAGAAGGAAAATGTGGGCAAGAGCCTTTATTGTGGTTTCTGTGGGAAAGGAAAGGCAAAGCAGGACAAACCGATTTAGGAATGTCTAATGTGAATGATTTCAGCAGGCCGGGTGCAGTGGCTCACACCATAATCCCAGCATTGTGGGAGGTTAAGGAGGGAAGATCGCCAGAGTCCAGGAGTTTGAGACTAGTCTGGGTAACATAATGAGACCCCGTCTCTACTAAATAAATAAATAAATAAATCAAAATAAAAATTAACTAAGCATGGTGGCATGTGCCTGTGGTCCCAGCTACTTGGGAGGCTGAGGCAGGAGAATTACTTGAACCCAGGAGTTTGAGGCTGCAGTGAACTATGATCCCACCACTGCACTCCAGCCTGGGCAACAGAAAAAAAATTTTTTTTTAATAAATCATTTTTGCAGGCTCAGGGCATAGGACCTGTCCCTAATTGTCTAGCACCTGACTCTGGGGTCATTATGGGAGAGGGACAATGGCCAAGAGTGTAAAAGCCTGAATATGCAGACGGTTGGGGCCCTGGATTGGTTAGTTTGCTTATGAAGGCATGCTCCCAGGCTCATTATTTACTGTACCTAGGAATTGTCTAGCCCTGGGAGGGGTAGGGTCAGCCAGGCCCCGGCTGATATCAAAGCATCAGCAATACAGAAAGTAAAAAAGCATGACTAACACAACCAGCACTTCTCAAAACTGTCACAGCCATGAAAAACAAGGAAAAACTGAGAAACAGTTACAGACCGAAGGAGATTTAAGAAGATATGATGACTATATGTAATCTGGGACCCTGGATGGGATTCTGGAACAGGAAAAAATACATTAATGGAAAAGCTGGTAAAATCCAAATAAAGTCTATAACTTTGTTAATAGCATTGTACTAATATTAATTTCTTAGTTTTGATAATTATATTGTGGTTAAGTAAGATAGTGACTTTAGGGGAAGCTGGGTGAAGGGGATACAGGAATTCTCTGTACTAATTTTGCAACTCTTCTATAGTCTAAAATTATTTCAAAATTAAAAACTAAATAGCCCAGGTGCTATGGCTCACGCCTGTAATCTCAGTACTTTGGGAGGCTGAGGTGTGCAGATCTCTAGAGGCCAGAAGTTTGAGACCAACCTGGCCAACATGGCGAAACCCTGTTTCTACAAAAATTAGCCGGGTGTGATGGCACATGCCTGTAGTCCCAGCTACTTGGGAGGCTGAGCCAGGAGAATCACTTGAACCCAGGAGTCAGAGTGCCGTGAGCAGAGAACGTGCCACAACACTCCAGCCTGGGCAACAAACACCCTGTCTCAGACAAACAAACAAATAAATTTAAAAAATTAAAAGCTAAAAAAACCAGGGACCTTTGTTTATTTACTGTGTATTTTTGCTTGAACTATGCTAGGCATTTGATATGCCAATGAAGTAGGAGGCAGAACTTGACTCTAGACAAGCGGCTCAGACACTGGATCAAATTGAGGACTAACTAAAATAGGGCCAGGGTGGAAGCTGCTTTCTAAAGCAGCTATGAAACCAGTTACTACAAACTTAGCAGCTGAAGACATCACCCTGAAACAAGTCAGTCACAGGAAGACAAAGGCCGTATGATTCCATTGATGTGAGGTATCTAAAGCAGTCAAATTCGTAGAAACAGAAAGTGGGGTTATCAGGGGCTTGGGGGAGGGGGAAATAGGGAGTTGTTTAATGGGTATAGGGTTTCACTTTTGCAAGACCCAACAGCTTTGAAGATCTGTTGCACAACAATATGAATATACTTAACACCACTAAACTGTACACTTGAAAATGGTTAGGATGGTATGCTTAATGTTTTATGTTTTCCCTAAAATTAAAAAAAAATACAATTCTGTAGCCAAAATGTCCTGGACATTTAGTTGATCCTTTTAAGTTCAAATGTGAATCATTTGTCATGTATAATTATTTCTGTTGAATGTAAACATTACCTTTTAGAGATGAATATTGGGTGGCCTTGTTTGTTCCAATATCTTTGGCCCTAAATTACCAGGCACCAAAATTGTTACTCATTTTTTTTTCCAAATTGCACTTAGAGATAATGTGATAAACATACACTAAAATATAAACTTAAGAATGGTATCAAAGATAGCACAACATCATTACCTATAAACTAAACAATTCCCACAAAACCACACACATTGATTCTCTCACCATTCTGTAGGTCAGAGAAATGTAGGCAAGCTTGGCTGGGTTCACTGCTTAGGGTCTCACAAAGCTAAAATAAAAATGCCAGCTGGGCTGAGTCTTCATCTCCACAATTACACCCATTTTACAGGTAAGGATCCTGAGGCTCAAAGTAGTAAAGTGGCTCATTTATCAAACTGGTTGCCTGTGCAGGACGAGCACTAGGAGGTCCCCATTGTTAAATCTTTTTAAAATAAACATTAGAGTGTATGCCTTCCGTTTTCTGCTGCGACCCTGATGGAGATGCCAGGCAATCCAACCTTAGAGGCTGAACACTCAGCCACTACCTTTCGTTGCCTCAACCCAGAGAGGGGTTATTAATTAGGTGTGACAAGGCCAATCTGGAGATGACTGCCATTGATACTCTAACTTGTTAGACTCACAAGATCCCAAAAGAAGGAGTACATGTCACCCCCCCAGGAGGCCTCCTGGGGAAGCACCAGAGTCAGGCAGGAGGCAGAAAGGGAAGGGAGCTGTGGGCAAGAACCTTTCTTGTGGTTTCTGCAGGAAGGAGCAGATGAGAGAGGGTAGTGAGAGGGCTTAAGATTGGCTAGTTTAAAATATTTCAGTCCGGACGTGGTGGCTCACGCCTGTAATCCCAGCACTTCGAAAGGCTGAAGTAGGCCAATTGCTTGAGCTGAGGAGTTCAGCACCAGCCTGGACAACATGGTGAAACCCCATTTCTACAAAAAATACAAGAATTAGCTGAGTGTGGTGGTGTGCGCCTATAGTCCCAGCTAAGGTGGGAGGACGGTTTGAGCCCAGGAGGTGGAGGTTGCTGAGATCATGCCACTGCACTCTAGCCTGGGTGACAGAGTCAGATATTTAAAAAAAAAAAAAAAAAAAAAAGAGAGAGGGAAGGAAGGAAGGAAGGAGAGAAAGAAGAAAGGACAGAAAGGAAGAAAGAAAGGAAAGAGAGAGAGAGAAAGAAAGGAAAGAAAGAAAGGAAAGAAAGAAAGAAAAAGAAAGAAAGAAAGAAAGAAAGAAAGAAAGAAAGAAAGAAAGAAAGAAAGAAAGAAAGAAAGAAGAAAGAAAGAAAAGAAAGAGAAAGAAAAGAAATATTTCAGTGGATGCTGGCCTGGGGTATAGGGGATGTTTCTGGCTTCCTGATACCTGGCCATGGGTGATTAGGGCAGGTATATAATGGCCCAGGGCATGAGAACCTAGTAAGGGAGGTGGTTGGCGTTAGACCCTGGAATGGTTGGTTTGTTTTGAAAAGTACACTCCAGGTGGAGGACTTCTTCCAGAAGAAGTGGGTTGGGGAGGTGACAAGGAAGCCTGAGGCAAGTCCTGACTCAGGACTCAGGCTTCTCATGAGGTTGTCTAGAACAAACAGCGTTCAGCATATGGATGCCAGGAAGATGTTAAAGCTTCAAGTTTACAGAAGCTAGAAACATGGTTCATCCAGTCCCTCGATCCAACCGTACCTTGATTTTGGACGTTGTCAGCTACGTGAGCCAATAAATTCCTTCTCTTTTGCTAAATCCAATTTAAATATTGCCACTTGCAAACAAAAAGAATCCCACAGCTAATTAAAGGCAGATCTTGGAGTAAGAAACCCGATGTCTTAATATCTTGGTCAGTGTTTCTTCCACTGCACCTCTGAAAGTACTCAGCTGTGCCCCAAACCTATACCACATTTCTCCAGACTGCAAGAAGCAGTGTGGATGACTCAGTGGAGATCATAATGACATCTAGGTGATCAACCACAGCCTCCAGTTGCCACTTGGTGAAAGAACAAAGGAATTGTGGCATGCTCAGCTATGGCTGCAAGCCCTTCAAGTGAAGCCAGGCACCTACCCCTTCATTCCATTCTCCTCAGGATAACAGATTAAAATTCCAGAAGTGTGCACCTGTTGTGTATTCAGGAGGTTGTTTTTGTGCATAAAGAGACCATCTGAGGCCCTGTAAGCAAAGACTAATGGGGCTGAGTCAAAATCTGGGAATTTGATGAACTAATATACTCAAATGAAAATGATTTGTGGGCAAGAACGAATAGAATAAATGCCTTGGGGTTGTAATGACATTGCAGTTAGAAAGTGCTTTCCTGTCCTTCAGGGTCTGCTGCCAAAACAAAGTTTTTCCAGAGGGTGTTTTTAAGAGACTGCAAGTTCTCGAATGCAGGTGAAAGAGGGAGACATCATCACATCATCCTGGCACAGGGTTTGACTACTAAAAACAAGACTCATAATAATAATGGATTTAGCAAGATAAGAGTTTGTTTCTCTCTCACATGAGTTTTCCAGCTCATGTGGCAACTCATTCTGTGAAGTCGTCAGGGGTGCAGGCTTCTCTCACCTTGGTGCTCTGCCATCCCCAAGATGCTGCCCCCATCTGCAAGCACGAAGATGGCACCCCACTCTGTCCACATTCTATATATCAGGATTGGGGAAAAGAGGAAGGGAGAATATACCTCTTTTAAGGGCACAGTACAGAAATTGCTCACATCTCACTGGCCAAAACTTAGTCACCCGGCTACACAAACTCGTATCTGGGCTTTATTCTAGGCGGCCCTATGCCCAGCTAAAATTTGAGGACCTGGCTTCTGTTGAACAGGGTTTCTCAATTTGAGCACTACTAGTATTTTGGGCCAGATAATTCTTTATTGTAAGGGGCTGCCCAGTTCATTGTAGCACATTTAGGAGCATCTCTGGCCTTCACCTACAAGATGCCAGTAGCATCCCTCTATCAAGTTGTGACAACCAAATATCTCAAGACTTTGCCAAATGTCCCCTTGGAGACAAAATTGTCTCTGATGAAGAGCCACTGCTATTTAAGCAGGGGAGAGTAGAGACTGGGGGACAGTTAGCCATCCCTGCCAGATATAAGTTGATATTTTTTATTTCTTTCCTCCTCATATACAGAACAGGGTGGTCATTAAGAGCACCACTTTAGAAGTATTACTGAACAATCAGTGCACTCATGGCTTGATGCTCATAGAAGCCAATACCATGGCAATGGCTTTGGAGAGAAGAAAAGCTTTCTTTGGGAATTTACAATAGAAAAACATGGAATCGACCTAAATGCCCATCAATAATAGACTGGATAAAGAAAATGTGGTACATATACCACATGGAATATCATACAGCTATAAAAAGAATGAGATCATGTCCTTTGCAGGGACATGAGTGGAGATGGAGGCCATTATTCTTAGCAAACTAATGCAGGAACAGAAAACCAAATACCACATGTTCTCTTATAAGTGGGAGCTAAATGATGAGAACACATGGACACAGAGTGGACAGAAAGAAAGAGAGAAAAGCTTTATTGCAAGTTGACTGGCAAGGAGAGAGGAGGAAATGGTCAAATCTGCCTTCCTGAGTTGGACACTGGGTCAGGTCTTATAAGCATAGGGTAATGAGGCACAATCTGATTGGATCTTGCAATGAGGTGATGCTGGGAAGCATGATCTGATTGGATCCTGCCATGAGGTGACACCAGGGCACAATTTGATTGGATCCTGGATTTTGCCATGTAGTTTTCACTTCTTAATTCAGTCCCCATTCCTTGGTCTGAGAACTTAAGTTCCAACTGTGGTTGTACACTTGGTTCATCTGGGCATGCTCAGGTTGTGTGACCTTTAACCTTGATATCAACTGAAAAACAACTCACAACTTTGTTACATAAAAGTTGAACCAGATTGGTCTGGTGTGGTTACAGAGGTCAGGTGGACTTCAATTCAAATTCTATCTCTGCCACTTATGAGTCTGTTTTTCTCATACAGAAAATCTGGTTGGGTGGCTGGGTGCTTTCAAATGAGATAAGTAGAAAGTGCCCATCACAATGCCTGGCACACAATATACACTCAAAATCAATAGACATTAACATTGAGGCTGGTTTTGTTTGGGTGATGGTGGAGGAGTCTTGGGGAACTTTTCTGGCAGGAAAGGATGCTTGGGTCATAGGAGGTTGTGCAAGATGAGGGAGGCTGATGGTGACCACTGCTTGACTGGGGACCAAAAGAATTTTGGAGAGCCGAGCGATGCTTAGAAGGTGAACAGCAAGAACATAAGTTCTTTCTTATATAAAAGACAGAATTAGGACTAGAACCAGACCCATGAATTACATTTAGTGTTTTCTTCTCTATTGTTATACCATGACTCTGAGTAACAATAGCCCAGACATTGGTTCTGGGCTGATTATTCTCCTACCTATGTAGCCCTGACTTTCTGTATCCATTGCATTAAACAGAAAACCTAATCAATGGTGTCTCATTCCATCTTTACAACATCGTTATGTGGTAGGCACTGTTTTTATTACCATTTTACAGATGAAGAAGCTGAGGCCCAGACAACACAACTTATCCAATATCGCAGAGCTAGAAAGCAGCAGAACGGAGTGGTCTGTCTCTCTATATTTGAAAGAGTTTTGCTATTGTGAAAATGAGTCATTGCCTTATTTACTAAATCCCTACAATGCTCCCAGCCCCGTAGGAAACCAAAAAAAAAAAAAAAATGATCAGAACCCAAAGAACTACCAGGTACAATCACTCTTTCTAGGGTGGGAGGAACTCAGATCCTCCCATGGTATAGGGTAGCGGCTAAGTTGTGGGCTTTGGTGTAAGGCAGATCTGAATTCAAATCCCTGCTCAGACACTGAATGGTTGGGTGATGCTGGAAAAGTTATTAACCTCTTAAACTGTTTCCTCAGCCATGGAAAGGGGAATTAATAGTGTCTGCCAGTTTGTTAGGAGGAGTCCATGGAGGAAAGGGCTTTGCCATAGTGGACATTAAGGAAGGACACCTAAAGTGGCAAGAAGAGACACATGTTCACATTGCCTGCCATGTTTGTATTTGTTTCCATCTAGATTTTTTATCTTGCAAGCAACAGAAATCCAAAACAGGTCAGCAGTAAGTGAAGTTTATTGGTTCATGTAATTAGGAATCTCAGCGGTGGGCCCAGGGACTAAAACAACAGTGTCAAGAATCTCTGTCTTTTGCCTGAGTTTCTCTCTGTGCTTTGGCCTCAATGAAGAAGGAGTCCTTAGGCCATACCAGGCTGCCATCAATCAGCTCAGCTTGGTATTCTACAGGGAAGACAGCTTGGTATCAGAGGGAAGAGATATTCCTCTCTCCTGGTAAAATCTCAGAGAACTATTTGATTGGACCAGGGGAGTCATGTGCCTCCCCTTGAAACAACCACAGTGGCCAGAAAAATGGTCCCTGAAGTGCTCTATAGCTCAGTCTTCATATCTGTAAAATGGGGATAACATGTACCCCCAACTGAACTGTTGGGAGGGACTTAGCTGAGATAACACAAATGAGGTGCCCAGCACACAGTGGGCCCTTGGTAAGGATTGGTTCCTGGTACTGTCCCTCTCTCACAGCACCCAACCTCAAGTCTGTTATTTTAAGTAAACATGTTTCTTCCCTACTGGATTGTGAGCCCCTCAAGGAAGGAGGCTGAATATAATCTAGTGTTTTTAGAGCTGTAACAGCCTGGCAGCCACAAGAGTAGGATCAGAGGCTGGGCATGGTGGCTCAGGCCTATAATCCCAGGATTTTGGGATGCTGAAGAGGGTAGATTTCTTAAGGCCAGGAGTTCAAGACCGGCCTGGACAACACAGTGAAGCCCTATCTCAGTAAGAAAAAAAGAGAGAGAGAGAGAGAGAGAGAGCAAATAGGATCATCAAACAGGTAGAAAGCACATCCATCTTTCTTTCTTTCTTTCTTTCTTTCTTTCTTTCTTTCTTTCTTTCTTTCTTTCTTTCTTTCTTTCTTTCTTTCTTTCTTTCTTTCTCTCATTCTCTCTCTTTCTTTCTTTCTTTCCTTCTTTCTTTCTTTCTTTTTGTTTTTAAAGTGAAAGCAAGTTTATTAAGAAAGTAAAGGAATAAGAGAATGGTTGGTCCATAGGCAGAGCAGTCCTGAGGGCTGGTTACCCATTTTTATGATTATTTCTTGATTATATGCTAAATAAGGGGTAGATTATTCATGAGTTTTCTGGGAAAGGGGTGGGCAATTCCCGGAACTGAGGGTTCCTTCCCTTTTTAGCCCATGTAGGGTAACCTCCTGATGTTGCCATGACATTTGTAAACTGTCATGGCGCTGGTGGGAGTGTAGCAGTGAGGACGACCAGAGGTCACTCTCATCACTATCTTGGTTTTGGCTGGCTTCTTTACAGCAACCTGTTTTATCAGGAAAGTCTTTATGACCTATATCTTTAAGCACATTTCTTTAGATCTGTCCAATACCCTATGGAGAACTATGCACAAGCTACTGATTCCTTCACAACTTGCTGTAAGAGTTCCAAGGCACGTGTGCCCAGAACACAGAGCTCTCAATTCTTACATCAAGTCCTCTGTTTGTCTCTTTAGTGATAGGCTCTTGGAAGTAAAATTGTTGGGTCAAAAGCCGTTGAACACATCCAAACTCCCAACAAAACTCCCAAATTGCTTCCAAAGTTCTCAAATCCGCCTTCCCAATAACAGTATGTGAAGGTGTCTATTACACTACAACACCTCCAACACGAAATGTTTTCTATCTTTTACGTTTCTGAAGGAAGAATCATGGCATTCTGCTGATGTTTTGGTTCCCTGTATCTTATTATGGAGTTGGCCGTGGTTACTGGCCATTTGGATTTTCTCTGAGCCACTTCTGAGCAGAGAGGGATACACAGCCCATAAAATGACATTGGGGCCTCTGTTTCACATTTTCAAATCTCCCCATGCTCCTAATGCCTATTGCAGGAAATGGAACAAGGTTGGTGCTCATTTGTATCTGTTGAAGGGCACTGAGTCTCTTTGCTGTCAGCAGTGGTCTTGCCAAGCTGTTCCTTGTGGTTGGAAGCACTCCAGCTTTAGAAATAACACAAAGCAAATTGCTAACAGTGAGTGGAATAAATATTTGAGCATTTCAGGGCCATGGTGGCTTTGATGGTTAAGCCAAGTGTCTTGCTGAGGGGCAAGAATCTGAGACTGACAGATCACAGGCTATGGAGGCTTTTGGTGGGTTGGACCCGCTATGCTATTTGGCAAATCTGCCCCCAAAGACTCATTTGGAAGGTACAGAGCGAATAGTTCAAGGCTACTGTGGAAAGTGCTGCCTCATGGGGCATGTCTTGGAAGTGACTTGCTGTGTGACTCATAGGCTTTTTGGCTGCAAGGAACTCAGAGGGGTGGCATCAGCTTACCCTGATCACCAGTCAGACCGCATCAAATCATGCCCTCCGTGACAGCTAAAGTGCCCACCAGTCCCCCAGCCTGGCCCTGGAGACTGGTCCTGACCTGGCCTCCACCCTCCCTCCCAGCGCCATCTGCTATTGTTTCCATTCCTGTGTATTGAGAACAACTGTTCCCACGTCTTTGGGTATGAGTGTGAAGTTTGAAATCAGAGAGCTCTGCATTCAAGTTGTGGCTTCATTACTGCATTCTGAGTGCTGAACATGGTGCCTGGTATATACGAGTGAGTCAATAAATAGTTTCATTTTTATTTTCTTATTAAAAATATTTTTTAAAGAGATGGGGGTCTCTCTATGTTGCCCAGGCTTGACTCAAACTTCCTTTTGGGTTCAAGTGATCTTCCTGCTTCAGCCTACTGAGTAGCTGGGACTACAGGTGAGTGTCACTGCACCTGGATTACAAAAACAAGTCTTAAAACATATGACTCCTAGTCACTCAAAAATGTGTTCCCTAGACCAGCAACATAGGTATCACCTGGGAACTTCTTAGAAATGCAGGCTCTCCACCAGGCGCAGTGGCTCACGCCTGTAATCCCAGCACTTTGGGAGGCCGAGGCAGGCGGATCACGAGGTCAGGAGATCGAGACCATCCTGGCTAACACGGTGAAACCCCGTCTCTACTAAAAATACAAAAAAATTAGCCAAGTGTGGTGGCGGGCACCTGTAGTCCCAGCTACTCGGGGGGCTGAGGCAGGAGAATGGCATGAACCCGAGAGGCAGAGCTTGCAGTGAGCCGGAGCTTGCAGTGAGCCGAGATTGCGCCACTGCACTCCAGCCTGGGCAACAGAGCGAGACTCCATCTCAAAAAAAAAAAAAAACAAAACAAGAAATGCAGGCTCTCAGGCCCTGCTCCAGGCCTGCTGAACAAGAATCTGCATTTTCACAAGATCCCTAGGTGACTCTTATGAACATAAGAGTTTGAGGAACACTGACCTAATTAATAGAATTGTTCTGAAAATTAAGGTGTGTAAGTGCCTGGCAAAGAGTTGGTATATAATAGATACTCAAATGATGAGTCATCTCTTTCTCTGTCCCTTCCACACTCCTGTCCTAGAATGCAAAATCTCTGAAGCCAGGGGACCTGTCTCATTTCTCTTGAGACCATCAGTCAGATATCACAGCTGGTTCATAGTAGGTGCTTAGAAAATTTAAGCGCTGACAATTTGGCATAGTTTAGTACAGTAATTTTTCAGGCTGCAGGTTGCAAACCATTAATGGGTTGGGAAATAAATTTAGTGGGTTTAGTGGATTTAAAAATAATTAGAGGAGGATTCTGGGAAGATGGCAGAGCAGGAAGCACCAGGAATTCATCTCCCTGCCTCAATAACAATTGCACTGGCAGAATCTATTTGATGTAACTATTTTTGGCTGGGTGCAATGGCGCACACTTGCAATGCCAGCACTTTTGGAGGCCAAGGCAGGTGAATCACTTGAGCTCAGGAGTTTTAGACCAGCCTGCTTTCTCTCTCTCTCTCTCTCTATATATATATATATATGTATATATATTTGATGTAACACTTTTATAACACTGGCATCTATTTGAAGGACTGCAACTTCCAAAAGAAGGCTTGGATGGTAAACTGTGGTTAATTTCAGTCAATTTCAGCTGGTAGCAAGATAACAGTTACCTATCGTCAGCATGGTGGCAGGGGACTGTGTACATGTTCCTATAGCAGCTTGCAGGGTGCAAGGGAGCCAGGGTGAACAAAAGGAGCCTTGTCTTTAAAAAATTGGGGATCTGTGTTCTGATTGTGATTGCTGCTCCTGATTATGAAAGTGCAGACACATGGTGGGTAGCCCTTGTTGCCCACCTCCCTATGCTATTGTAAGCTCTTCCCCCTCGGGCTGAAGCAACTTCCAGGGGATTTAAAGGGCCTTTTTCTTTTCATATGCTCTCCTTAACCCTGGGGGGTAGCACAAGAAAAGAGAGAGAAAAGGGCAGGGAGGTTTTTTTTTTTTTTTTAATAGAAATAATGGCTGAAAATTTCCCCAAATAATGAAAGACGTAAATATAAACATCCAAGAAGTTCAATAAACTCCAATAGGATGAACTCAAAGAGACTCATACCAAAACACATTATAATAAAACTATTGAAAGATAAAGAAAAAAATCTTGAAAATATCAAGAGAGAAGAAACTTGTCACATATAAGGGATCCTCAACAAGATTATCAGCAGATTTCTCATTAGAAACTTTGAGGGCAAGAAGGCAGTGGACTGATATAGTCAAAGTACTGAAAAAACAAACAAACAAACAAACCAAAAATTGTGAACCAAGAATTCTGTATCTGGCAAAACTGTGCTCCCAAAGTAAAAGAGAAATTAAAACATCTCCATATGAACAAAAATGAACTGAGGAAGTTCATTACCACTAGACCTGCCCTGCAAGAAATGCTAAAAGAAGTCCTGCAGTTTGAAATGGAAGAACACTAGACAGTAATATAAAGCTGTATGAGGAAATAAAGATTTTAGTAAAAATAAATACATGGGTAATTATAAAAGCTTGTATTATCATAACTTTGATTTGTTTTAGTGTACATTTTGTTTTCTACACTATTTAAAAGATTAATGCATAAGAAATTATTGGTTTTTGGTTTTGGATACACAATGTGTAAAGATGCAACTTTGCAACATTAATAACTAAACAGGGATGGAGACATTGCTGATAGAAGCAGAGTTTTTGTACGTTATTGAAGTCATGCTGGTTTAAATTCAGATCGGAGTGTTATAACGTTAGGATGTTAAATGTAATCCCCATGGTAACCACAAGGAAAATAGCTGTGGAGTATACATTTATACATAAAAGGAAATGAGAAGGGAATTAAAACATGTCACTGCAAAAATATCAACTAAACACAAAAGAAGACAGGAGCACAGGAAATGAGGGACAAAAAAGCTTAAGGTATATAGAAAGCAAATAGCAAAATGACAAAAACTGAGTCCCTCAGTAATTACTTTAAATTTAAATGAATTAAATTCTCCAATCTAAAGACAGAGATTGGCAGAATGAATTGATTGAAAAAACAACATCCAACTATATGCTGTCTACAAGATACTTTAGATCTAGGGATACAAATAGGTCGAAAGTGAAAGAATGAAAAAGATATTCAATGCAAATAGTAACCAAAAGAGAGCAAAGTGACTGTAAACGAGCCAGTCACAAAAAGACAAATACTGTGATTCCACTTACATGAGGTACCCAGAGTAGTCAAATTCATAGAGATAAAGTAGAATGCTGGTTGGATGGGGAGAAGGTTGCGGGGGGACAGAATAGAGAGTTATTGTTTAATGAACACAGAGATTTAGTTTTGCAAGATGAAAACATTTCTGGAGGTGTAGTGTGGTGGCTCATGCTTGTAATTTGAGGTGGGGGAATTGCCTGAGGCCAGGAGTTCAAGACCAGCCTGGACAACAAAGAAAGACCTCATCTCTCTCTCTCTCTCTCTCTCTCTCTCTCTCTCTCTCCATATAGACATGTTTTTGTGGTGACAGCATTTGAAATTTACTCTCTTGGCAATTTTGAAATGTACAATACTCCATTATTAATTATATTCACTTCACTGTGCAATAGAACTCAAAACAATATATACTCCTCCTGTCTGAGATTTTGTACCCTTTGACAATCATCTCAGCATTCCTCCAAGCTTAGCCATTTATTTCTTCTTACTATTACATTTATTTCTTATCATTAATATATATATATGTGTATATATATTTGATATATATAGTTTGATGTAACTATTTTATAACAGAGAGAGAGAGAGATCTGGTCTGGAGAAGGATTATGATAATAGTTGCAAAACAATATGAATATCCTTAATATCACTGTCAACTTAAAAATGGTTAAGATGATAAACTTTATGTTATGTGCATTTCACCAATAACACATAAAATGTGTTATTCAAAAAATAATAATTAGAATAGATACTATAAGTGTTGTTTTGTGAAATATTTTTTGTTGTGTTTGTGCATTTGTGCACATGTGGGTGTGTGCTGGGTCACCATGTAAAATGTACATCTTCCTGAGGGTCATTGTCTAAAAAGTGTGGAAGCCAAGGCTTAGTGGTTCTGTGCACAGTTTCCAGAGTCAGAGTTGGATCCAATTCCACTGCTTCTATTTATTGACTGTGTGCCCTTGGGCAAGTTACTTAAACTCTCTGAACCTCAGTTTCCTCATTTGTAAATGGAGATAAGTGTAAGGCTCATTATATAAGATTGCTGTGAGGAATACATGAGAGGGTTAATGTAAATTGGGTGGCATCTTGCCTGGTACACTGTAAGAGTTTCATAAATGGCATTGGCACCATTAGAATTAAAATTTTCTGCCTAAATCTAATGGGGAAATCAAGGAAACAATATGACCAAATAGGAGGTATATTTTGACCACAGGAAACAAGAGAAATTTCCTCCAGCCTTTTGCAGACTCCAGGCTTGGGCAGTGAGAGAGACTTCCTGGAGAAGGCGAAACTTGGGCTATCATTTGAAGATAGGTAAGATGTAGGTGGGCGGATTGTACAGGCCCTTTCTAGAAGCCAACAGGGCTGCAAGCAAAGGACGGCAGTGTAGAGGCTCAGAGGCTCATTCCTATTTCTGGCTTCCTGGAATTCATGGTAAGTGTCACAATCAGTGGGGATCCCTCCCTATTTGGATGGGAAGAAACCTGCCTGGTTGAGAGGAAACCCTCTGAGCAAGGCTATTTTTATTTGGTGAGAATGTTCTGTTGGGACTGGGGTAAAAATGGCCCTCCATCTGTCCAGTTGGATTATTGGCACCTCCATGGAAGAGGCAGGGTTGAGAAACATAGCAGAGGCTCCCAGCAACTGGTTCTTTTTCCTCTGTGCAAATCCTCTGGATTTGGGCTCTGGAAGTTCTTTTAAATCAGACACCACAGGAGAGAATGGAGATTTCCCAGGCACATAGTAGGTACCCACTCATTTATTTACTTTTTAATTGTGATCGAATGCACACAACAAAATTTACCATTTTAGCTTTACCATTAACTTTAAGTTTGCCATTAAACTTAAAAGTTGTTTATTGTAAATTGATAATTTATAATTGCATAAATGTATGGGGTGCAAAGTGATGCTATGATTTATGAATACAATGTGGAATAATTATATCAAGCTAGTTAACATATCCATCACTTCAAATACTTAGCATGCTTTTGTGGCGAGAGCATCTGAAATTTGCTCTCTTGGCAATTTTGAAATGTACAATACTCTATTATTAATTATATTCGCTTCACTGTGCAATAGAACTCAAAACAATATATACTCCTCCTGTCTGAGATTTTGTACCCTTTGACAATCTTCTCAGTATTCCTCCAAGCTTAGCCATTTTTTTCTTATTATCACATTTTTTAGAGGCCATGCTAATCTTCTCTATATCATTCCAGTGTTAGTATATGTGCTGCTGAAGTGAGCAGCTTAGCCATTTTTTAAATGTACAATTCAGGGCATGAAGCACATTCACAATGTTGTGCAACCATCACCACTATCCATTTCCAGAAGTGTTTCTCTTTTTTTGCTTCTTGGTGGCTTTTTTTTTTTTTTTTGACAGAGTCTCACTTTGTCACCCAGGCTGGAGTGCAGTGGTTCGATCTCGGCTCACTACAACCTCCATCTCCCGGTTCAAGTGATTCTCCACCCTCAGCCTCCCGAGTAGCTGGGATCAGAGGCATATGCCACCATGCCTGGCTAATTTTTGTACTTTTAGTAGATACAGAGTTTCGCCGTGTTGGCCAGGCTGGTCTTGAGCTCCTGACCTCAGGTGATCCTCCTCCCTTGGCCTCCCAAAGTTCTGGGATTACAGGCGTGAGCCATCACTCCCGGGCCATTTCCAGAGCTCTTTCATCCATCCTAACAGAAACTCTTCACTGGTTAAACACTAGCTCCCCATTCCCACCTCCCCCTAGCCCTTCTAGTCTGCTTTTGGTCTATTTAGTCTGCTTTTGGTCTATGAATTTGCCTATTTGGGGTACCTCTTCTCAGTAGAATCGTGCTATATTTGTCCTTTTGTGTTTGGCTTACTTCACTTAGCATAATGTTTTCAAGCTTCATCTGTGTTGTAGCATGCATCAGAACGCCATTCTCTTTTATGGCTGAATAATATTCCTTATTATATTATTATTATTATTTGAGACAGGGTCTCACTCTGTTGTCCAGGCTGGAGTGCAGTGGTGCAATCTCAGCTTACTGCAACCTCTGCCACTCGTGTTCGAGTGATTCTTCCGCCTCAGCCTCCTGAGTAGCTGGGATTACAGGTGCCCACCACCACGCCCAGCTAAATCTTGTATTTTTGGTAGAGACAGCGTTTTGCCAGGTTGGCCAGGCTGGTCTTAAACTCCTGACCTCGAGTGATCCATCTGCTTTGGCCTTCCAAAGTGCTAGGATTACAGGCATGAGCCACCAGGCCCAGCCTCTTAACTATTTTTAATAGAAGAAATGAAGAAAGTGTAGGCCTTGGGTTTTCCAAAGTGCTTCAACAACTGCATGGGGAAAAACAAAAGTCACTTGTGTGTAATTTTATTAGGGTAATATTATTACCTCCACTCTACAGAGAGTTGTCCGTAACCAAGTGAATGACAGACCCATCTGACAGCGAAAACTCAAGCATACACTGAGAATGATCCTATGGTTTAAGAAGAATGTGTGTTTGGATTTCGGAGCTAAGGAATCTGGGAGTGGCCAATTTGAAGATTCAGTCCTTATCCATGAAGGGCATCTGAATTTCTGGCTTATCCCTTGGAATGCAGGCTGTCTGGGGGATCGAGGCCCTTTGTTCTGGGTTAAATGGAGATTGCTAAGTGGAGATTGCTGGTGGAGGATGTTAAGTGAAAACTGGTATATAAATTGCATGCTTTTTACAAATGGTAGTGGCCCTCCTGTCCAGCCTGCCACTCCTGGACTGCTCGGTATTTAAGTCCCCAATGAACCCTGTGTCTTATTCACTGGCTCTGGGTATCTCCTTTGGCCTGGTGGACATGGTGCCAAACCTATTAGAGTCAATAGGGGTCTGGCTTGACACCAAGCTATTTCATGGCCCCAATATGCTTCCAGTTAAATGAGCTCTGCTGGAAAGAAGCTTTTTGGATTTTTTTCTCCCCTTTTATTGTCCTGGTAATTTGGATGTGACAAATTGTGATGGATTTGTATTGTGCCAGCTTAGCGAAAATTGAACTGCATTTCTCAGAACTCACTTCCGTGCAGAGTTCCAGGTTGACGTGAGCCACAGGCACATTTTGAGTAAGATTGAGAAGGTGGATGTGGGGCAGCAACTATGTTGCTTTCTGTGCTGGGGAGGCCGGAGCCTGCAGGGGGCTGTGCAGCTCACACGCATTGTCCCTTATCTTCTGGTTCACCTGGTTGATTGGGGAAGCAGCCAGGCCCACAGTTCCTGGATCCTCTTTCCATTCTCTCCACTCCTGGCTCAGATGCATGTTAAACTGCACAAAGAAGAGCACCAGCTACTGCTGCAGGATTCTCCCATCATTGATGCTGGAGACTTGGAGGCAGTGAGAGACCTATGTGAGTTCTGGCCTGTCCTCTTAGTTCCAGCTCAGTCTCTCAGGTTCCCATTTGTCCCTGCAATCCTCCACTTCATTTCCATCATCCTTTCCTGCCTGTGTGTCCCATGGATGTCTGGTTCTAGCACAAGACACAGAAGCAATGTCCTCATGTGGGCTGTGCCCCCAGTTCCCACCATTGTGTAGGGTCAAATCATTATATAAATCTTTTAGGACATGAATCTCCTGGTGGTGTTGCCTCTCTTGACTGAAATGCAGCCCTGACTGATGTGCAGATGCTCAGACCTGTTAGCTCAATTAATGTGTACACTCTGGTCCAGGGTTAGGCAGAGGAGATGCTGTTATCCCCATTTTATTGAAGAACAGACAGAGGCTTGAGTAATGGGCTCAACTTACAGAAATGGTAAGTGTTGGAACTCCTGCAAGAACTAGGGCTTTCTGATTCCTAGCCCTGCCCTCCTTCTGCTGTGTTCTGAGGTTCTCTCTTTCCTTGATCAGTCAACAGCCCCAAAGACAAGGTTAAGGAATCCCAGCACATCCACTTCCTCCTGCAATTCTGTGTCCTACTTTGCAATGGCTGTACAGGCAGTCACATTGGGAGGACAACATTGAGAAAGACCTCTGGGTCCATGATGCCCTTGACGTTGCTGGGTGGGTGGAAGAATCTGAAGGGCAGTCTGAAGGGTCTCACCACCTGCGTTGGACCCTCTAAAGCTTTCTCCTTTAAGCGGGGTGGACATTCTGCCTGACGCTTTGCTCACCCCTTTCTATTTATTCTTCTCGCAGATGAGCTGCTACTTTGGCCAGATAACAAGTCACTGATGAGGCCATGATGACTAATGGCCAGAGTCACTCCTCATTGAAAGGCCTGTTAGTCAGGATCCTCCAGAGCAACAGAACCAACAGGATGTGCACTAAATAAATGAATAAATAAATATTTAAACATTTTTATTTTAAGGAATTGGCACACACACAAGTAGAGGGGCTGGCAAGTCCAAAATCTGCAGGGTAGGCAGGCAGGAGACCCAGGGAAGAATTGATGCTGCAGTTCAAAGTCTGTTGGTGGAGTTCCCTTTTGCTTGGGGGAGATCAGTCTTTTTCTTAAGGTTTTCAATGGATTAGATAAGGCCCACCCACAAACCAATAGGATGTGGGATACACACATACACACACACACACACACACACACACAGAGAGAGAGAGAGAAAGAGAGAGAGAGAGAAGAGATATACTTACTATAAGGACTTGGCTCACATGATTATGGAGGTTGGCAAGTCCTAAGATCTGCAGGGTGGGTGGGCAAGCTGGAGAAGAGGAGAGCCGATGGTATATTTCCTGCCTGAATATGAAGGCCTGAGATCCAGGAGAGCTGCTGGTATAGTTCCAGTCTGAAGGCTGGCAGGCTTGAGTCCCAGAAAGAACTGATGTTTCAGTGTGAGTCCAAAGGCAGGAGAAAAGCTGATGTTCCAGTTCAAAGGCTGTCAAGCAAGAAGAATTCTCTCTTATTCAGGGGAGGGTCAACCTTTTTGTTCTAGTCGGGCATTCGGCTGACTGGATGAGGCCACCTTCATTAGAAAGGGCAGTCTGCTTTACTGTCTACCGATTCAGATGTGAGTTTCATCTCAGAGACACACACCCTGAATGATATTTGGCCAAATATCCGGGCACCCTATGGTCCAGTCAAATTGACACATAAAATTAACCATCCTAGGAAGGTAATTGCTTTACTCAAAATCTACTGATATAAAGGTGAATCTCATGTAAAAACTACACAGCAACATCCAAATGTATTTGATCAAATATCCAAATACTGTGGCCTAGCCAAATTGACAAAAAATTAACCATCACTAGAGGTCTCACCCATACATTTTCTGCTGTTTTCTTTCTAGTTTACGTGGGATTGATAAACTGAATCAGGATCTCTCTTTATTTATTTATTTAGAGATGGGACTCTCACTCTGTCACCCAAGCTGAAGTACAAGTGGCACGATCATAGCTCAGTGCAGCCTCAAATTCCTGGGCTCAAGTGATCCTTCTCTCTTGACCTCCTGAGTAGCTAGGCCTACAGATGCATGCCACCATGCCCGGATAATTTTTATTTTCATTTTTTGTAGAGATGGGGTCTTGCTATGTTGCCCAGGCTGGTCTTGAACTCCTAGACACAAGAGATTCTCCCACCTTGACCTCCCAAAATGCTGAGATTACGGGCATGAGCCACTGCACCCAGCCAGGACCTCTGTTAGAACCCACTCATTTCTCCTTGTCCGTGTTTATCCTGTGTGACTGTTTTCAAACATGGCTCCCAAATTGTTTGGCACACCTCCCTTTGAGAGAGAGAGGGGACTATGTTCCCTTCTTTAGAATCTGGGTTCTATGACCACCTGACTAGAAGAATATGGCAGAAGTGACTCCATGCCAGTTTCCAGACCCAGACCTCAGGAAACTCACAGCTGTGGAATGCAGCAGCTCATGCTTATAGTCCCAGCACTTAGAGAAGCAGAGGTGGGAGGATTGCTTGAGGCCAGGAGTTCAAGGCCTGCCTGGGCAAAATAGTGAGACCCTGTACCAAAGAAAGAAAGAAGGAAGGAAGGAAGGAAGGAAGGAAGGAAGGAAGGAAGGAAGGAAGGAAGGAAGGAAGGAAGGAAGGGGAGGAGAGAAAGAAGAGAAGGAGAGAAAGAGAGTAAGAGAAAAGAAAGAGAAAAAGAGAGACAGAAGAAAGAGAAAGAAAGAAAGAAGGAAAGAAAAAAGAAAGAGAAAGAGAGAAGAAAGAAAGAAGGAAAGAAAGAAAGAGAAAGAAAGAGAAAGAAAGAAAAGAAAGAAAAAGAAAGAAAGAAAGAAAGAAACTGATTCCTAGCATTTACTTCCTATCTCTTGGAATCTAGCAACCATGCTGTGAGGAGGTCCAAGCAGCCTGTGGAGATGCTCCCACATAGAGAGCCCTGGACTCCTTAGCCATCACCTCCAACCCCCACCTCACCAGCCCTGGGGTAGGTGGGTTTTTATATTTAACTGTGGGTTACTCTGGATCTTAGGTTTATCAATACATCACAGAGTCATTGCCCACCCAGGGAGTTTCACAGTGTGTTCCCAGCAGGCTGGACCCCAAAGTACAAGTGCTAATGTTGGGATTTCATCCCATTGGAATATTTATGCCAGTTCATATTTCTCCTGTGTCTAGCCCCTGCCTTCTACCTCTTAGCCACATATTTCTAAGATGGGATCATGAGGGTGGGGTGAAGTCACCATATGGTGCCATAGCACACCCGACCTTTGCTTCCCTTCTTTCCTATATCTTATCAATACAGAAATGTCTAAGGGGCTTGGGGATATTTTGAATTTATAAGATAGATGTGTTAGAATTTGACATTTGGGAAACATAAACACATGTTCCTAGAGGGATGGAGCGTCGTTATCATCTACTCAGAACCCCCAGACCAGCACTTAACAGGTACGGTTCCCAGATGCTCAGGAATTCCTGCTCTCTGAGCTCACATTTCCTAAAAGCAGAGTCTAAGACAAAGATGTATGTGACGTATTGAGGGAGGGCTCACCAGAGAAATTTGTATGGAAAGAAGAGAAGCAAGAAAGCCTGGGAATAAATTAAGTAAGAAAGAGAAATCTACCCTCAACCTGATGCCATGGTGAGCTCTAGAGTCTAAATTACACCCCAGAGTTTATTGTGATTTGAGGCAAGAGAACAGAGTTCTTGTACCTCCACACCAGTCAGCCATTGGCCCTAGCCACCTGTTGAGGGTGGCACCATGCATCTAGGCTCACACATTTCAACCTTCAAGCCACCTTCTTTTTTTTTTTTTTTTTTTTTTTGAGGCGGAGTCTCGCTCTGTTGCCCCCAGGCTGGAGTGCAGTGGCGCGATCTCGGCTCACTGCAAGCTCCGCCTCCCGGGTTTATGCCATTCTCCTGCCTCAGCCTCCCGAGTAGCTGGGACTACAGGCGCCGCCACTACGCCCGGCTAATTTTTTGTATTTTTAGTAGAGACGGGGTTTCACTGTGTTAGCCAGGATGGTCTCGATCTCCTGACCTCGTGATCCGCCCGTCTCGGCCTCCCAAAGTGCTGGGATTACAGGCTTGAGCCACCGCGCCCGGCAAGCCACCTTCTTTCTGTGGTCCCTCCTGTTTTCAACAGACCTGATTGTCCTCTGCTCAGTGAGAAGCCTCAGCATTCTAATTTCCTAAAAGGGCTTTCAGATCTTTAATTCAGAGAAGTCCCGTGGAGGAAGTGGCCTTCTAGATCACAAATTGTAGACCATGGAGTCTGTATTACTGATCTTTTGGTTTCAAGTGTGAGGACCAATTATCTGAAAGTTTGGAATAAAGTAAAAAGATAGCTGTGTAACTTCCAAATCAAATTAGAAAACTGTCTGCCTAAGGGTTTTCTGATTCTCTACAGGATGTCATGTTGATTTTATTATTGATTAGGGCCCAGATTCTATAACATGAGATGTTAAGCTGTAGAAAATTGAGGTTGCAAAAGAGTTTTGTCCTGTAGGGGTGCAACCGATTTCTGTCCAGTAGAGAAGACAGCAACCTCAAAGATTATTGACATGTCATTATCCTAGAACAGAGACCAGCAAACTTTTTGAGTAAGGAGACAGATAATGTATATTTTAGGCTTTGTGGGCTGTATCGCCTCTGTTGCCATCAACTCTGCCATTACAATGTGAAAGCAACCACAGAAAACACATAAATGAATGAGTGTAGCTGTATTCCAGTAAGACTTTATTTATGAGCATTGGAACTGGTATTTCATATTATTTTCTTTCCTTTTTTATCTTTTTCCTTTTTTTTTTTGACAACAAGGTCTCACTTTGTCACGCAGGCGGAGTGCAGTGGTACAATCACAAGTCACTGAAGCCCCTACCTCCTTGTCGAGCGCTCAAACTATCCTTCCAGCTCAGCCTCCAAATAGCTGGAACTCCAGGGCCATGCCACCATGCTCGGCTAATTTTTTTTTTTTTTTTTTGTAGAGACATGTTTTTGCTATGTTGCCCAGGCTGATCTTGAACTCCTGGGCTCAAAGTGCCGGGATTACAGGCGTAGCCACCACACCTGGCACCGTATCATTTTCATGTGCTGCAAAATACTGTTCTTTTGTCAACTGTTTAAAAAAATTCTTAGTTCATGGGCCATACAAAGGCAGATGGTGGATTAGCCTAAAGGTTTTATTGTTCTGTAGATGACTAACTAGTTTTGTATTTAACTCAGACATTCATTCCACCTTTTTTGGTCCCACTAAATGTATGTGCATGGGTGTGTGTGTAAATGTGTGGGGCGTGTGCATTGGTTTTCCTATCTCTGAACTAGTTTACCCTCCTGCTGGTTCCTTCATTAATGGGTTAAATAAGTCTTTGATACATGTTCACCATGTATTTGTATGACAGTTATTTTTTAACTTTCTGACAATTATACTTGGATGCACGTCACAGAAATCCTTGTGAGCTAGCTTCTCCGTTCACTTCTCTCCCAAATTCCAGTTCTTTTTGAATATGCAGTTTGGCCGCCTCTTTTGTTCCCTTGGCTCTTCTCCTCGCATCAAGTGTAGTATCAAGATGTTTTCCTAAATAAACGCAGTTTTGTCCTCAGGAGAAATTCTGGTGCCTACCATTTTTCTCCTACCACTCTATTATTACTATAATAAATTTAATAGATTCCTGGACCAGGCCTGGTGGCTCACGCCTATAATCCCAACACTTTGGGAGGCCGAGGCGAGCGAATCATTTGAGGTCAGGAGTTTGTGACCAACCTGGCCAACATGGTGAAACCCCGTCTCTACTGAAAAATAAAAGATACAAAAATTAGCCAGGTGGTCACCTGTAATCCCAGCTACTTGGGAGACTGAGGCAGGAGAATAATGGGAACCCGGGAGGTGGAGGTCGCAGCGAGCCGAGATCGTGCCACTGCACTCCAGCCTGGGCGAAAGGGTGAGACTCTGTCTCAAAACAACAACAACAACAAAAAGATTCTTAGACTCCTAAAAAACATTTTTTTTTTAAGGGCTGGATATGGTGGCTTATGCCTGTAATCCTGACATACAGGATTTTGAGAGGCCAAAACAGGAGAATCACTTGAGACTGAGAGTTCGAGACCAAACTGGGCAACACAAGAGACCCTGTCTCAAGAAAAAGAAAGAAAGAGAGAGAGAAAAGGAGAAAGGGAAAAAGGAAGGGAGGAAGGGAGGAAAGATGGAAAGAAAGAAAGTAAAGAAAGAAAGGAGGGAAGGAGAAAGAAAGGAGGGAGGGAAGAAGAAAGGGAGGAAGGGAGGGAGGGAGGGAGGGAGGAAGGAAAAGAGAGAGAGAGAGAGAAAGAAAGAAAGAAAAAATTGGATGTGGTGGTGCATGCCTATCGTCCCAGCTACTTGGGAGACTGAGGTTGGAGGACTGCTTGAGCCCAGGAAGTCGAGGCTGCAATGAGCTATGATCATGCCACTGCACTCCAGCCTGGGTGCCAGGGTGAGATCCTGTCTCAATTAAAAACAAACTAACAAAACCCAAAAACTTTTTTAGGAGTCCAAGAATCAGGAGCATGCTGGTACATCTACTCCAAGGTAAAAGACAAATTATCATGTCTTGTAATCTTATTGGAATACAGCTAAAGTGTAGTTGTAACCCAATAAGGCTTTATTTACAGACATTCGAACTGGTATTTCAGATTTTTTTCTTTTTTCTTTCTTTCTTCCTTTTTTTTTTTTTTTTTTTGAGACAACAAGGTCTCACTTTGTCACCCAGGCTGGAGTGCAATGGGCACAATCACAACCCATTGTACCCTCCACCCCCGGTCCAGGGCTCAAGCTATCCTCTCACCTCAGTCTCCAAGTAGCTGAGACTGCGGAGCCACGCCACCATGCTTGGCTAATTTTTGTTATTATTAGTTTTTTTGTAGAGACAGGGTTTTGGCAAAGAAAGAAGCACAATGACTGGCAGGCCTCTTTGGAGGCTGGAGGCAGCAAATTCTACACCTAGGGATGCTGCTCCAGCACATCGTCCAGGAAGCATGAAGGCTTGTCAGCTTCGAGCGGAGCCCAGAGCAGGAAAGGACTCTCCCAGCAGGACCGGGTTGTAGTGCAACCTCTTTTGCAACACCTTCCTCCGTGAGACAGCCCATGGAGGGTGAGGGTGCAGGCCAATGGCCGGGGCTGGCAGTGGTCTGGCCTGCATGGATGAAAGGTAATGAGTTAATCACACTGGTGGTGGATGAGGCACAGCAAGGCTTATCAAGGAGGTGCCAGCTCACATCAAGCTGCCAAGGCCTACGTGGGGGGAGTGGGGTATATGGAGTCTCTGAGGGCTCCTGCAGGGCTTCTCCCAATCTCTTCCTGGCATCCACGCTTACAGCGCAGCTGGAGACTCGCCCTCGCGGATCTGTGGTGTTATTAATGCAGACCAATGCACCCCAGAATGGTTGGCTTTGACAGGCCCATGTGACTGGTGGATTCTTTCTATTGTAAAGCAAATAGTGATGACTCCGGTGGATGCGGGGTAAAGTACAGGTTTCTGCGGAGGCGGAGTTCACTGAACATCTGATTGTTGTTCGGTTCTAGAGGGGGTGGGGCAGGCATTCATTAAACGGTCCCTAGGCTGTGGGAGGTGGGCATTTCCCAGCCTAGGAGCAAGTGGAAAAATTGGCATCCTCTCCCTACCACGTCCAGAAGATGGCCAAAATGCCATGGGAAAAATTGCTCATCTTCAGTAACAACCAAAGAATCATCAATTAAAACCAGAACCGGCAATGAATGTTATTATTTTTGTCATCTTTGCCTAGATTAGAGTGTACATTGGCATCGCTTCTTGAAAGCATTTTGGCAATAATTATGCTAGACATGTCCGTGTTTTGTCCCAATCCACTGCAGCTGGTCCTGGGTTTGTGGCCAAGTCAAACCTAGCCCTAAAGGTTATAAGAGAGAATTGGGTTGAAATATGTTTCATTTTAAATATAGCTCGGTATTTTTAGCTGCACAAATAATACATGAATACATGATCGTCGTTAAAAAAAAAAAAATCAAGCATTACGGACAAATCTAAAATTCTACCTTGAGGCCATTTCCCGCAATCCCTGAAGTCCTCTCTGTTATCAGTTTCATGTGTATCTTTCCAGGCCTTTAAATCTCTATTTACAGACATATGCATTTATAGAAATATAGAGTGTAATTCTGTGGGAGTTTATGAACATAAATGACATAATGTTCCCTATTATAGTCAGACTATGATGCAAGTGTGATGCCCTGTGAGGGAGAGGGTGGAGACATCCTGGATCATCCGGCAGTCTAAGGCAAGTCCAGCAGGCCTACTGGGGCCTCCTTCAGCCAAGTTCACCACCAAAGGAATCTTGTGTATCCCAGGAATATTCCTGCCTTACTACTCCATGTCGCTCAGTCATTATCTGGGAATGCAAAGGAAGTGATGAATTTCAAACACAAAACCTGGGGCCCTCAGTCAATCACGCCCCTGGTAGTAGGAGGTCTGCATGGTGCATTCTCATGGCCACCACAATATACATGGCCGGAAAACGGTTCACTACTGTGGTCAGTAGTGGTTATCTCTGGCTGGTGGGATTGTAGAAGACATACACACACACACACACACACACACACACACACACACACAGAACCCTCCCTTTTTTTGTAGTCCACATGCATTTTTAAAAATCAGCTTTATTGAGGTATAATTGTATATTTTAAAAACCAAGTGTTGAAGGCATATACTATTTGATGAGTTTGGACACATACATACAGCCATAATGCCATTACCACAATCAAGGTGATAAACATATTCATTACCTCCAAATGCCACCTGCATTATTTTTATAATAAAAAGCAATTCTAGTTTTAAAATGTACATACATTTTGAACTACCAATGCCACTTCTAGGAATATATCCCCGAGAATATAATTGAATTTGTGTACAGAGATGCCTATCACTGTGTTATTTGTAACAGTGAAAAATTAGATGCAATCTAAATAGCTAACAATACAAGAATAGTTAAATCCTTTGATGCATCCACACAATGTGGTCCTATGCTTTGTTTACAATAGTTGTATAGGTGACATATATTTATAGTCATGATCACCTGCCTATCCATCTATCCGTCTATTTTCCCTAAGGGAGAGACTATATATTATCTATCCATATATGACTATCCAAGGACTATCATATAGATATGATATATAGACAGATATATGGCTACCATATCCTATAGACTATTATCTACCTATCACCTATCTCTAACAATATATATCATCTTCATTTATCCATCCATCATTTATCTATCATTTACTATTAATCTGTCACCTATCATCTATTTTCTCTCTCCTCCCCTCCCTTCTCCCCTCCTCCCTTCTTTCCTTTCCTTCCTCCCCTCCTCCCCTCTCCCCTTCCCCTCCTCCTTTTCCCCCTTCCCCCCAACCCTTCCTCCTTCCTTCCCCTTCTCCTTCCCGCTCCCCTCACCTTCTCCTCCTTCCTCTCCCTTCTTCCCCCTTCTCCTCTTCCTCTCCTCTCCTCCTCCCCCTCCACTCATCCCCTCCTCCTTCTTCTCCCTTCTTCCCCTCCTCCTCCTTCTTCCCCTCTCCTCCTCCTTCTCTCTCTCTCTGTCTGGAGTTGTTCTCAGGCTTGGTTGCCTAGCTTGCCTGCCCCCAGCGGCCCAGAAGCCACAATCTAGGAAAGGCTGTGAGTCCTGTGGGCTGTCAGAGACTGGCACAGTGGCACCCAGATATGACAGAAGACAAAAATGCCTGAAGCAGATGCAGCGCATATTACCCTGAATCAAGAAAAGGTGAATTTCCTTGAAGATCTTCTGTTTAAGGAGGCAGGGAGATGCGTAACATGGTTTAGAAAGATTTCCATCCAAAATGTAAAAATAGAGATATTTGTAATGCTCAAGGAATAAATTTTAGTTTTCTGAAAAAGTCACCTATGCAGAGCTCCTCATGTCCCAAAGCTGCCAGATAAATCACAGTCAGGGCTGGAAGGGACCGTGTCTCCATTTTACAGAGGAAACCAAAACTCTGAAGAGGTTAAGCCACTTCCTTGAGCTCACACAGTAAGTGTCAGTGGTGGCATTTGAATCCATGTCTTTTTGGTTCCGGATGTGGTAACATGGAGATGCACCACCCAGATCCCCCTTCAAGGATGGTGATAGCGTTTTTCCTGTTCAGCTTGACACTTCTAGACCACCCTGTACGTAAGTCCCAATAAATGCTATGCCTCCTTCACTGGCTCTGGGTCTCTTCTTTGGCCTTTCGGACATGGTGCCACCCCTGTTGGAGTCATTAGGTGTCTAGCACAACACAAGCTCAGAACTCAGATTGCTGAACTTCAAAGGCAGTTAATCTTCTAATTAAGGCAGTTTGTAATGCCAGCCCAAGACCGAGGTTGGCACCCCCGACACATGGTGAAGCAGAGGCACCCTGGCTATCCTTGAGGTTTGCAATGAGTCACAGAGCTGCCCAGAAGAGCCCAGCATAGGTCATTCAAATCCCAGCTGACCCACAGGGATGCATGTGTTATAATAAACAATGGTTGTTTTCAGCCACTGAGTTTTGGGTGGCTTGTTCTATGGCACTTTTGTAGCACTTGCCAACCAATACAGTAAGAATAATACCTAACTTACATAGCTCTATATGCAGGCATTGTTCAAAGCCTCCACATATATTATTTCATTGAATTCTGACCTTGATGAGGTACGTACTTACTGTCCTCATTTTACAGATGGGGCAGCTGAGGCACAGAGCTGGAACTCTGCTTCTCTGCTTCTTCTCGTGGAGCCAGGGAGAGCCACTAACATCCTTTTCTGAACCATCCAGGCTCATGTGTCCATCCTTTTCTTTCCAGTCCCACTTGCCACTGCCTCTTTCCCCTCTCTGCTTTGGGAAATTACAAGAAGCTTCCTAACTTGGGGTCCCAGTAGGCATCAGAATCTGTTCATGGATGCCCCTAAGAGGGATCAGAATATGATATCCCAAAATATGCCACTTTGGCATCAGGACTGTTTTGAGTTAAAGACAATCAAGAAATGCCAGGCCAGGTGCAGTGGTTCGCACCTGTAATCCCAGCACTTTGTGAGGCCAAGGCGAGAGAATCCCTTGAGGCTGGAAGTTTGATAACTGTCTGAGCAACATAGTGAGACCTCATCTCTACAAAAAATAAAAATAAATGGCAGACAAAAGAAGAGCTCTCTGTCCTCCCCCTATTGCTGTCACAGGTGATTGGCAACTCTCTGGGTCAGTGGTGCAGGGGTAAGAAGAATTTACCAAGACAGTTGTAGGTAAAGAAAGGCAGATTTATTAGAGAAACTATGAAAGTATGTTGCAAGGTTGCAATGGGCAGCACAGCAGAGAAGGAGCTGTCTGCAAGGAAACGAAGGCTTGCTGGGGATGTTATAGAATGGTGCTTGTGCTGAAGAGTGCTATGTGCAGCACTGATAATGCCAGGGTTGCAGTGAGCTAACTTGCAGGTGTCTGGTGAGTGCTGGGTACAGGAAGATTGTGAGCTTTTTTGTGCAGGAAAGCTGTGTCCTGGACCATGAGGAAAGGCAGACTTAGAGTTAATCAGCTTTCTCTTTTTGCTTTCCCTTGGTCCTACCAGCCTGACTCCTTTTCCCTAATTAGGACTCCACATTTGCCTAAAAGCAGAGCATAAATTTCCCTTTGTAAATGTAACATAAATTTCCATTTGTAAAGGTGGTCCCCTCTCCTGTACCAGGAAGAGGTGAATGACCCTGGAGATCACTTGAGTCTACATAACAAACCTTACTAAACAATTTTAATCTACCATCCATTTCCTAGTCACCTTCCCACAATTTGCTGCCTCTAGAAAGCCAACCCTCTTTTCCTTGTCTAGTCACTTCTCCACGACTTATCCCCCTTTGTTAAAATGGTAGATAAGCCCCCAAGTCTAACCACCTCTTTAGGTTTTCACTTCTTTTCTACGAAGTCCCTCTCCATGTAAAAACATCTACACAACTCTTATGCGTTTTCTTCTGGTTAATCTGTCTTTTGACAATTTGATTCACAGGCCACCAGAAAGGAACATAAGAGGATAGAGGAAAAGTTTTCCTCCTTACACTGCTAAATTCTGAGGGATAAATGCATAAAGCATCCTTTTTAAAAAAAAAATGAGATAGGATCTCACTTTGTCACCCGGGATAGAGTGCAGTGGCATGATCACAGCTCACTACAGCCTCGACCTCCTGGGGTAAAGCAATCCTCCTACCTCAGCCTCTAGAGTAGCTGGGACTACAGGTGTATGCCATCACACCTGGCTAATTTTTATTTTCTGTTTAGAGGTGGGGTCTCACTATGTTGCTTAGAATGATCTCGTACTCCTGGGTTCAAGTGTACTCCTGTGTTGGCCTCCCAAAGTGTTGGGATTACAGGCATGAGCCACCATGTCTGCATGCATTAAGCATTCTTGAGAAGTCTCTGACCCAGTTCCTCTCCAGTGTAGTACTGGGGAGGGCAGGATTTTTAACAGCATAGCCAGCGTTTTGCTGGGGAGTGAGAAGCCAGTGCATCTTTCTTACAGGCACCCCAATCTGTATGAGCAATTTCTTAAAGCTCTGCTCACTTGACACCGTGAAGATGTCAAGTGATGGAGAGAAAGCAACCCCTCCTACTTTCATAGGAAGAAAAGGTAAAAACCTTTTTCACTGTGGGCGCTGTGTTCCCCACAAGGCCAAGGATCCCACTGTTTGTCTTTCTCTACTCATGTGGTCGATTATAGTAAGGCCAGGTCTGCAAACCGTTACATAAGCTCTAAGGGTAGTTGAACGGTCTCATGTGTTCATTGCTCTCTTCAGAATGAGAGGTAATTAGTACCTGTTGCTTTCAGCTGTAGGTCCCAGGACCAATTCTGAAGCAATAGGAAAGTCCCATTTTAACATCCTTTTCAGAAGAATATTCCTGCAAAAATCTGAGAAGCTGCACAATTTACCAAATGCCAACTGATTTTTTTTGGTGTGTATTTTAATCTCTTTGTGCTTCCTTTTTGGTCCTGGAAGGCCCAGATTTTTAGGTTCCCCGCAACCCCAGTCCATACCAAAGCAGAAACAAGGCTCACAGAATTGGAAATGGAACGGAGGCCTCCTGCCTCTCTGTTCAATGTTCTTTCTGCTAATAAATATCTATTGTTTTTCCTGCCTGGCATGCATTCTTTCTTCTGGTAACATTTTAAAAAATTGAGATAAAATTCATGTAATGGGCCAGGCATAGTGGCTCACGCCTGTAGTCCTAGCACTTTGGGAGGCTGAGGCAGGCAGATCACTTGAGCTCAGTAGTTTGACACCAGCTTGGGCAACATGGGGAAATCCTGTCTCTACAAAAAAAATACAAAAACCTAGCTGGGAGAGGTGGTGTGCTCTGGTAGTCCCAGCTACTTGGGAGGCTGGGGCAGGAGGATCACTTGAGTTTTTAGAGGTCGAGGCTGCAGTGACAGGAGACTGCATCACTGCACTCTAGACGGGGCAACAGAATGAGACCCTGTGTCCAAAAAATAAAACAAAAAAATTCATATAATGTAAAATTTATCATTTTAACTATTATTTTAAAATGTACAGTTCAGTGGCTTCTTGTACATTTACAATATTGTGCAATGATTACCACTGTCTAATTGCAGAGAATTTTTGTCTCCCCACAAAGAAATCCCATACCTATTAGCACTCACTTTCTATTCCCCCTCCACACATTCCCTGGCAACCACTAATCCACTTTCTGTCTCTACAGACTTGCCTATTCTGGATATTTCATATATATGGAATCATACAACATGTGGTCTTTTGTGATTGGCAGCATAATGTTTTTCAGGTTCATTCAGGTTGTAGTATCTATGGTTACTTCCCTCCTTTTCATGCTTGAATAATATTCCACCCTATGAATAGACCACATTTGTTTAGTCATTCATCTGTTGGTGAACACTTGGGTTGTCTTCATTTTTTTTTGTTTTTATCAATAATGCTGCTGTGGGCCGGGCACGGTGGCTCAAGCCTGTAATCCCAGCACTTTGGGAGGCCGAGACGGGCGGATCACGAGGTCAGGAGATCGAGACCATCCTGGCTAACACGGTGAAACCCCATCTCTATTAAGAAATACAAAAAACTAGCCGGGCGAGGTGGCGGGCGCCTGTAGTCCCAGCTACTCGGGAGGCTGAGGCCGGAGAATGGCGTGAACCCGGGAGGTGGAGCTTGCAGTGAGCCGAGATCCGGCCACTGCACTCCAGCCTGGGCGACAGAGCGAGACTCCGTCTCAAAAAAAAAAAAAAAAAAAAATAATGCTGCTGTGATCGTATTTTTTTGTTTTTGTTTTTTGAGACAGGGTCTTGCTCTGTCACCCAGGCTGGAGTGCAGTCACACAATCATGGTTCATTGCAGCCTTGATATGCTAGGCTCAAGTGATCCTCCCATCTTAGCCTCCCAAATAGGTGGGACTACAGATGTGCCTTACCATGCTTGGCTAATTAAAAAAAAAAAATTCTTATGGAGATGGGGCCTTACTATGCTGCCCAGGCTGGTCTTCAACTCCTGGGCTCAAGTGATCCTCCCTCCTCAGCCTCCCAAAGTGCTGGGATTACAGGCATGAGCCACTACACCCGGCCAACCACTTATATTTAAATACCTGTTTCCAATTCTCTCAGGTCTAGATCTAAGAGTGGAATTGCTGGATCAGATGTAATTCTATGTTTAACTTTTTGAGGAACTGACAAACTTTTCTGCAGTGGCTTCACTATTTTACCTTCCCACCAGCAATTTATGAGTTTGGTAATATTTTTGTTTTCCTTTGAAGAACCAGCCTCATCTTTGAGCCCATGTGGTGGTGGGAATATTTAAGATGTATTCTTGGCTGGGCGCAGTGGCTCATGCCTGTAATCCGAACACTTTGGGAGGCAGAGGTGGGTGGATCCCTTGTGCCCAGGAGTTTGAAACCAGCTTGGACGACATGATGACACCTCTTCTCTGTTTTAAAAAAATACAAAAGTTAGCCAGATGTGGTGGCACACGCCTAAGCGCCCTGTAGTCCCAGCTACTCCAGGGACTAGAGGTGGGAAGATCACCTGAGCCCGGGAGGTTGAGGCTGCAGTGAGCTGTGATTGCATCACTGCACTTCAGCCTGGGCAACTAAGTGAGACCCTGTCTCAAAAAAAAAAAAAAAAAAAAAAATTACCCTCTTAGCAAATTTCAGGAATACAATACATTATTATTAACTATAGTCACCACGCTGTACAATAAGTCTCCCAAACTTATTAATCTTGTTTCCAAAAGTTTGTATCCTTTGACCAACACCCCCTCCCATTTTCCCCCACTCCCAGCCCCTCTGATGATGTGACTCCCACCCCATTTTTTCCAAAGAAGTGCAGCTAAGCAGGAGCTAGTCACTTAGCATATGCCAAAGTGATTGCTTCAGGGTGGGCATGTGACCTGAGCCAGGCCAGTGAGATTCAACTCTGAATCAGAACAACCCCTGGATTTTTGTTACTTGGGTCAATTAAAAAAAAAAAAAAACTTAAAAAAATTAATTAAGCCAATTTGAGCTGGCTTTCCCGTCACTTGGCCAAGCGACCACCCTGTATAATTAAGATCTGCTTGTTTAAAATCTCTGTCCAAGAGATTAACCTCCCATGTTTGTTTTACATGTATTCAATGTCAGTTCTACACTGGCTACAGCTACAAGGTGATACTGGAGTTGCCCTCACACCAGTAGAACGAGACAGGATCAATGAATGGTCAGAGATGGGATTTTGCAGACAAAGGGGAACTTCCGGCTGCAGATGTTATCATTCCACGATCTCAGAGCTGTGAGGGAAAGAAGCAGAGAGTCTGGGTGAAAATCCATCCGCCAAGATAAAATAATCCCACCACTCCTCTGAGGTAAAAGCCCTCCCCAGTAGGCCTCGTGTCTACACTGGCAGCCCTTTCTTGCTGATACTTGACAAGCCTGGTGTCCAGCCTTACTCTTGCATAAAGCTGATCCCGGCTTGTCACCTTGGATGGGAGGACGAACTTCAGCCAGAGGCTTGGCCCAGCTCTGGCTACCAGGCTCCGGGAGGGCTCCCAGGAAAATAAGCTGTTCTCTACCTCCCTCCCCTAATTAGGAAAAGAAAAAAGAGCAAAGAGGGAATAACAATTAAGTGTCTGGGTCTGGAGCTCTGTAGATCTAGGTTTGAAACCCAGCTCTACTACTTAGCTTGCTGTGTGACCTTGAACAAGTTGCTGAACTTCTCTGAGCCTCATTTTCCTCATCGGCAAAATGGGAATATTGTTTCTATTAAGACTGGTATGAAAGTGATGATTCATCATGATGCTGGTGATTGCTAATACCGAATACTGAGCATGGCAGCTGTTCTATGAACACTATCTTCTTTTTTTATTCACATTAACCTGTGAGTTAAGTATCATTAGCCACATTTTGAAGATGAAGAATCTGAGGCACCAAGAGGTTAAGGCATTCTCTTTGGGCTACACATTAAGGGTGGAGCGGGGGTTCACACAAGGGCAGTCAACTCCCAAGTCCATGGTCTTGCCACAGTGCTATATCAACTGTGCCTCCTTTAATCTACACAGCAGTCCTGCAGGTAGGACAAATTATTAAGCCTATTTTATAGAAGAAGAAACCATCTCAGAGAGGATTCTCTGCAAGGACACAGAGCTAGAAAGCAATGAGGCCAGAATTTGAATCCAGGTCTACACTCTTGTCACTACGTACACCTTCATGCCACCCCAGGTGTGGCTTGCTTCTAATATTCAGTAGCAGAAGCCTGGGGAAGGGGCTTGCACTTTGGTGTGTTGGTGAGCTGACATGGAAGCGCCACCCCTTGACTACTCTCTATGCAAGTCTTTTTCCCCCCATGCTTCTATTTATAATGTCTTCTCATCCAAGTTGGAGTCTAGGTGTCAACCAAACCCCATTTAATGTTGTTTAAAGCATATCCACTGTGGAGAATGGCCATGCCCCCAACACCCTAGTGACCTCAACTGGTCTCCAAGGTGCTGAACAATTTGCCAGTCTCAGGCCCTGTGATGCCTTGGGAGGCATCACAGGTGGGGAGGGCGAAGAAGCGCCTTGGGGGAAGGTGCTCCTCTTCCCCCAAGGCGCTTCTTCGCCCTCCCCACCTGTGGTGCCTCCCAAGCACCCCTGCAAGAGCCTTCGTCTCAGGGGTACCCACCACTGGTAGGCCTGTACCATATCTGCACGCAGTCCTCTTCTTCTGGGTCCGCGTGGACACCATCATCTGGCTGGCTGCCATCCCAGTAGCTGTAGTCATACGATGAGCCATCAGTCCATTCAAACTGCCCTTCCTGGGAGGGTTCCACGGAGAAGAAGATCGGGCATTTGAGCCAGACAGCTCCAGCTCAGACATCTCAGCAACTCAATTTTTAACACCTCTGCACAGATGTCCTCACTGAGGCTACTGCTATCTGATATTACTGCTACCAATCTGATACTACTGCTCTTATTACTACTATTACTAGCTGCCATTTGTTGAGGGCTTATTATGTGCCATGCCAGGCACTTTACTCGTTTTATCCTCACCATTCTGAAAAGCAGGCATCATCAGCCCCATTTTACAGATAGGAAAACTGAGACTCAGATTGGCCTATTCAAATTCATACAGCAAATAAAGTATTAGTGCTGGGAATCAAACCCAGGTCTATCTGAGTCAAGTACCCAAGACCCCTAACTACTACACTTTGCCAGTGGATGGGAGTCACTCTCCATCTGTTTTCTTTTTGTCTAAATAGTCCGTGTTTTTCTTGCCTAAGGTGGAACTGCTCTGTCCAATTGCAAGAAAAGTCCTGTTGGGAATTTGATTGGTGTTGCAATAAATGTGCAAATTAACTGTGGAAAGAACTACATCTTTGCAACTTGTTCAGGAACAAGAGCCATTTCTCCATTTATTTAAGTTTTAAGAAAAGTATCCCCACAGCACTGATGATTACAGAGCTCACGTCATATAATGGGAACAGTATGCTACTTCTGAGAGAGAGACTAGAGTTTGTGGTCCTATGTCCATCCGCTGCCTAGCTCTGCAACCTGGGCAAGTTACTTAACCTCTCTGAGCCCCAGTTTCCACATCTGTATGGTGGAATTAATATGTCCTTTAGAGAGTTGTTGTGAGGGTTGAACAAATTAAAGCACGTGAAGGACTAGTACAATGCCTGACACATGGTGCCTAGCTCTGAAAATAAGAAAAAAAGCAATTTTCCTGTATTTATTATTATTATTATTATTATTAGGTCTTTTAATACAAGTTTCTTTAACTCTCATTTAATGTAGTTATAATCCAATTTTAGAGTTGCTATTATAAATGGACATTTTAGTGTTTTTAAAATTATAACTTCTCTATGTGTTCTGGCCAGTTGAAGTCTATTGATTTAAAACATCACCAGGCATGGTGGCTTATGCCTGTAATCTCAGTACTTTGTGAGGCTGAGGTGGGAGGATCACTTGGAGCCAGAAGTTGGAGACAATCCTGGGCAACATAGTGGGACCCTGTCTCTACCAAAAGTTAAAACAAAAAATCCAGGTGTGGTGGTTCCTGCCTGTAGTACTAGCTACTCTGGAGCCTAGACTGGGCGGATTGCTTTAGCCCAGGAGTTCAAGGTTGTGGTGAGCTGTGATCGCACCACTGCTCTCCAGCCTGAGCAACAGAGCAAGACCCTGTCTCAAGAAAAAAGACAGGAGTGCGGTGGCTCACTCCTGTAATCCCAGCACTTTGGGAGGCCGAGGCAGGTGGATCACAAGGTCAGGAGATCGAGACCATCCTGGCTAACATGGTGAAACCCCATCTCTACTAAAAATACAAAAAATTAGCCAGGCTTGGTGGCAGGCGCCTGTAGTCCCAGCTACTTGGGAGGCTGAGGCAGGAGAATGGCGTGAACCCGGGAGGTGGAGCTTGCAGTGAGCCGAGATTGTGCCACTGCACTCCAGCTGGGCAACAGAGCGAGACTCCGTCTCAAGGAAAAAAAAAAAGTTAGGTCTGACTGCGAGACTCCGTCTCGAGAAAAAAAAAATGTTAGGTCTGAGCACACTGTTACTTCTGCTACTTTAACAGCAATTTTCATCATCCTTAATGAGTTCTTTTAGTATGCTAAGCACCACGGTAAGCTCTTTACATACATTAGCTCACTTGTTTTTCTTTTCACAAGGCACTGTTATTTTCATCCCCATTTTACAGACACAAAAACTGAGGCTCAGAGAGGTTTTTTTTTTTTTAATTTGCATACAGTCACCTACCAGCCAGTAAGTGGCAGAACAGGAACTGGCACTGGAACCTTATTCCCTATAGTGCCCTGAGCAACGCAAGAAGCATGCATGCAAAATACAGACTCAGTATGCAGTTTGCCCAGGAAAAGTTTGAGGACAAAAATCTCCAGGTGGAGTTTGCTATGACATTGCAGAGATCTGGTTCAAGTTACTCTCTTCAGCCTTGTTATACACCCACCCCTACCCCACTCTGTGCCCTAACCACAATGGTCTTCCTTAATTAACTTGCTTGAATGTGCCACGACCTCCCCTTCCTTAGGATGTTGACCCATGCTGCTCCCTTTACCTGGAATATACTCTCTCTGGCTAACTCCTATTTACCCATTAGACACTGACTTAAATATCTCTTACCCAGGAAGGCTGTGGCAGCCACAGAAGTACATTGCCCAGATCACCTTCAGGAGGACCAGCAGAAAGCAGAGCTCCAGCTCTCCTGCCACCTTGGATTCACTGCCTTGTTTGTGAGAAGGACATGCCTCTGCCTCTTTGGAGCTACCATTGCATTCACAGTGAGACATGCTTCCTCCAGGCTGTTCCCAGTGAGTGACTCAGCATGTCGGGGTAATGGTGCTGGCGCATTCCTGCCCAGCGCAGGAGTCCAGTCTTGGGCATCTTTGCTTGGGGACTCCCCACTGGCCTAGCCAAGACTTTCTCAGCACTGTGCTGTGACCTGAGGCTCTCCCTACCCAGTCCTTTCTCTCTGGTCTCCTTTCACTTATCTTAGACCCACGGCGTTGTCCAATGTCCTTCCCTGCCTGCTTATGCCTCCTTCCTCCTTTTCGTTCACAAATATTTCCCCTCCAACATCTCTTGCACATCTAATCACGTTTTAGTGTCTTTTTTTTCCCCCCCCCGCAAGATGGAATCTTGCTCTGTCACCCAGGCTGGAGTGCAGTGGCACAATCTTGGCTCACTGCAACCTCTGCCTCCTGGGTTCAAGCAATTCTCCTGCCTCAGCCTCCTGAGTAGCTGGGATTACAAGAGCCCACCACTGCGTGTCCAGCTAATTTTTGTATTTTTAGTAGATGCAGGGTTTCACCATGTTGGCCAGGCTGGTCTTGAACTCTTGACCTCTTGATCTGCCCACCTCGGCCTCCCAAAGTGCTGGGATTACAGGTGTGAGCCACCACATTCCGCCTAGTGTCTTTTTTTTTTTTTTTTTAGAGAATCCTAGCCAAACAGGTTTTCTTTGACCATGCTATCTGTTCCCATCATTTAGTAGGACATCATTAAATGTCTTTCACAAATTGATCATGCTCTAACTGCGGCGTCTTGGTGTCTGATTTCTCTCTGTGTGCTGTGTGCATAGCTGTGACCTGGCACCAATGTGAAAAGCTTATTAAATCAAAATAGAATTCTGGTTGGAGCTTCCAAGGGGGCCCAATGGCCATTGCTTTCTCACCTGTCTATGATCATGAAGGCCTGTCCAGACGTCAGCTGGGATGCCAGGAACACAGCTGTTCACGAGGTCATACACAAAGACATTCTCCTCCCAGCTGTGAATTTAAGAAACATAGTAGCTAGTTCCTCATTGCCTCTTTTCATAGAATAGAGTCAAAAATTGAAAGCAATCCTTGTTTACCTTCCTGGACCAAAGTAAATAGATGATATAATCCAATTTGGCCTTCATTTTTCATTAAGTCACCCATATGTGGCCGGTCCTACATGGGCATCTCTGGATTTGACCTATGCCAGTTCAAAGAAGGACTCAGTACTGCTACCCATCCCTTAAAATTTAAATCTGTCTCAAAAACACTAGCAAATGAAGTGGATTGTATTGAAGATATCATGTAGGGATAATGAAAGGAGTTGATATTGCATTGTACACGTTACATAAATAAATAAAAGTTTCCACTAGTCATTTCTGTTCTCTCTCAAAGACCCTCCTTACACTGCCGTTTTATAATATATCCCCTTCTCTCCTAGTCTTTTTTCACATACCATCTCCAAAATCTCTGTTTTCCTGGGAAACTCAGTTCTAGGCTTCAACTTGCATTGCCCACTTAGCAAAACCAAGCCCCTCAGTTAACAACCCACCATCCTTAGAAGTCATGGGTGTCTTTTGAGGGGATTCTTATCCTCTATTTCAAAGAGCTTATCAAATAATTCACCCATCCAAAGGAATCAGTGGAGGACCCTGGTGACAGTCCACTGCCAAAAACAACAAAGAAGTAGAGATGGATGGATAGATTGATGAATGAATGGATGGATGAATGGATAGATAGACAGACAAATGGATGAATGGGTAGGTGGATAGGTGGATGGGTGGGTGGATGAATGAATACATGGATGGATAGATGAGTAGACAGATTGATAAACAGATAGAGAGGTAGAGAAATGAACACAAAATTATTTTCATCCTGTCATTAAAATGTTTCTTGAGCATTGACTTCACGCCAGGTACTGTGCTGAGTGTTTTATGTGCATGAACTAATTTTAATTTCATTCTCACAACAAACAGTCACTGGGGCAGATACTACTGGTTGTCTATCCCATAGCCATTCCTAATCCCTTACCCCATTGCCTTCATTATGACCCAGAAAAGCCAAATTTTATTTTCCTAGCTCCCTTTGCAGCTAACACTGGCCATATGACCAAGCATGGCCAGTTAGATTTAAGGCAACGTTTGTGGGGACATCTTGGAAATATTTTTCTCCATGATGAAAGGAGGGAGGTATACAGAGAAGACCCAAGTTTCTAGCACTGCCCTTTCTCCTTAGGTTGTAGCCATGTCTGGACACAAAACTTGGAGCTGCTGCATTGAAGATGCTGAAGGAAAGCCAAGACAACTTCTCATCCAGGGCCCATATCAATGAGCCTGAAAAAGGTAGTTTGTAGAGGTTAGAAGAACGGGCAAGGGATGTGACAGCAAATGGACAAGTGGTAGGCACACTTCACTCAAATCGTTCACAGATCCAGATGACAGATCCCACGGAACAGATGATTCCCACTATTGGCTTCCACATGCCACTAAAAGATGAACTTTAGTATGTCAAAGAAGTCAATACAGAATGATAATAACCAGCCATAGATCTAATACTTCACTTCAAAACAGGGCCATGTTGATGTACCTTTTGTGTTCCAACAACGTGTATCTTCTCTTATCAACTTCAATAATTCACTTCCAAACAGGACTATGTTGAGGTACCCTTTATGTTGCCATAAGGTGTATCTGCTCCCGTCAGCTTCTTCCAAATGACTGCTCTCTGAAGACTGCCACCTAATCTAAAATACCCACCATTAGAAGGTTTCTTTTTTCTTGAGGCATTGGTAGTAAATCAAAGCACCCATATTTACTCTCTTTAGTTTTGTGTTAGTGAAGTGGAATTGATGGCCAATTAATTCCAGATTAGAAACGCTTAGAATTCTGGCACTCAGAATTTGTCTTAACACAGTGCTCCAGCCAGTCACATGCAGGGAGTTACTTGACATATACTCTTGGGGGAAAGGAAAGGCAAAAGAGAGGAAGGAAAGAGGAAGAGGGAGACAAGCCTTGCTCACTCTCAGAGAGATGAACTGATATGGAACGTTAAAAAAAAAAAACTGGCCTCCTCGAGGCAGAATTATAATGTATTGTAATTAATAAAAATAATAATGACTCCCACTGCTGGGCAGAGAGTTATCCAAAAGCTGTATAAAGACTTTAGATGCATGATCACCTTTAATGCCTCACAACTTTAAAAGATCAGTGTGATTATTGCTATTTCCAAGTTGAGAATTCTTTGGCTTAGAGTTTAAGTGATTTGGTCAAGATCGTGCAGGTAGGAAGAGATGGAGCTGGGACTAGAATCTGGAACTGCCTGACTCTAATGACCTTAATCCATGCTCATACGGTCCCCCACAGCTTTCTTCATTTGGAACATCTGCTGCCCTCATTCCCTAAGCTTCCCAGTCTTTCAAGATCCTGATCCAGGACCAGTACTTCCAGGAAAGTTTCCATGAATATCTTCTATCCAATGCTTGACCACCTGTAGCCCAAAGTTCCTCTTCCCCCAGGGGCTGGCTGGTTAGTTTGATTCTCCATGTTCAAGGTCTTTCTGATGCAATTGAGGTTGCAATTTCAACGAGGGCTGTCTAGAGAAAAGCCTTGATTTGAAATCACTTCTGCATTCGCTTTTTATTGCATAGATCTCATTTTCCTCTGCAGGCTAGGAATTCTTTGAGAATTGATGTCTTCTGTCCTTACAGGTGCCAACTCTCTACTGTGCTGTGCTCTCATAGCAGATTTGATCCCTGAAGAATGTCTTTCATAGGACTCCATGTTAGCTGGCTTTCAGTTAATGGAAGGCACTATGAGTCATTGGCAGATGGGTAGGAGGGAGAAACTAGAGTATTTCTTTCCCCCTCTGCTTGGGAGTCTCTGGCAGAGGCTGCCTCTCCTCCATGGCTCCAGCACCCATAGGACTGGCCTGCCCTCCAACTGAGGCATGGAATTGGCTTTCTGCTCCTATGTGTCTCTAGTTTGCCTCACTACTCCCTTTTAAGTTCTGAGCTTCCATACTTGCCTGCATTATCTGTTTTAGATACATGTAGTGGTTCTGGTTTTCCTGGTTGGACCCTGACTGTCTCAGTATATTTCTCAGCCCCACTGAAAATGCACTGGTTGTTCAACACATCTGTTGGAGGAAGAGATGTGTGGATTCAAGATGCATTTGGAAACTAAGATAAAGAACCCCTTCTTTATTTATTTATTTATTTATTTATTTATTTATTTATTTTGAGATAGGATCTCGCTCTGTCACCTGGACTGGAGTGCAGTGGCGTGAACATGGCTCACTGCAGCCTCAACCTCCTGGGCTCAAGTGATCCTCCCACCTTAGACTACCGAATAGCTGGGACTACAGGTGTGCATCACCACGTCGGGCTAATTTTTTTTTGTAGCAACGGGTCTTGCTGCGTTGCCTGTGCAGGTCTTGAACTTCTGAACTCAAAGAATCCTCCCATCTTAGCCTCCCAAAGGGTTGGGATTACAGGCATGAGCCAACACACCTGGCCCCCTTTCCTTATTCTTAACAAAAGCCAATGGCTCTACACATAAAAAAACCAACCCCCTTTCAGTAGTTTCTGAGATTCTTGAAGAACAGAGGTAAGATTGTGATTTGTAGCTTGGGTGCCAATGGAACACATCACACCTGGCCTGAGAAAACTCACAAATCAGCAGGGAAGTCAGATGCAAAAAAGGTAGCTAAGCTGTGATCAAGGGAGTGTCCCAGGAGAGCTGGGCAATGAGTGTAATTAAGTGACTTTAGTGAAGAGACATTGTCAGAGCTGTCTTGAAGGTTGAGGAGGTATTTACCTGGAGAAGATAGGGATGGAATTCCCAGCAGGGGGAATAGAATGCCCAAGAGTATGCAGAAGTAAAAGAGCTGGACCAAATTGGAGAACTCTGAGATGGTCAGTGTGGCTGGGGCTTCGGAGACAGAGGAATGTGGAAGGAGGCCTTGGAGGGTGGGCTATGGAATCTGACTCCACACGTTCAAAACTGGTTTCTCCCACTTAAGAGCGGTGTCATGTTGAGCAAGTTACTTACCTTTTCCGAGCCTCACCTTTCTAATCTGTAAAATGAAGATACCTATATGATATAGTTTGAGGGAGCTTTAATGTGATGATGTACATAAAACATGTAGCAAATAAGTGTCAGTTATGATTTCTTGTATTCCTTACATCATATTCTTTATATATGTAGTATATCAGTTGTATCACAGGATACAGAGCAGAGGACAGCACAAGATTGACACTTATAAAGGTGGATCTTCCAGCATGCTGTTTGCTACCCCTGCTGAATGCTTTGCCTTCTATAGCCAAGGATGGTTTCAGCGAGAAATTGGGTTGGATTAAAAAGTAGCTTCAATTGGCCAGGCACTGCGGCTTATGCCTATAATCCCAGTACTCTGGGAGGGTGAGCGGGGAGAATCACTTGAGCTCAGGAGTTCGAGAGTGGCCTGGGCAACAGAGCAAGACTCCATCTCCACTTCTTTCAAATAGTTTCAATTACCAAAGAGAAATGCCAGTTGGAAATACCATTTTCCATCCCATTTCCCAAAGAGGTGCTTAGTTGAACTATGGGGGACTGGGGATCCCACTTACCTGTGGATGGAGGCCAGCTTGGCGGACTTCCTGCCCACAGAGAACTCGGAACAGTAGAGGTCGGCCTCAGCCCAGGTCTTATTAAGAGGGAAGAATCGATAGCAGTGTCCTTTGAACTCCATCCAGAACAGGGGGCACAGGGAAGGCTGGGGCAGCTCTGGCAGGGCTGGGGGCAGAGAGGAAACAGACTGGGAGGAAGGATGGCAGTGCTGACATTGTTTCCATAACTTAGTACCTATTTTCTTTTCTTTACAATCTTTTAATTTTAATTTTTTTTTGTTTTTTAAAGACAGGGTCTCGTTCTGTTGCCCAGGCTGAAGTGCAGTGGTTTGATCATAGCTCATTACAGCCTCCAACTCCCAGCTCAAGTGATACTCCCACCTCAGCCTCCTGAGTAGCTGGGACCACAGGTGTGCCCCACCATGCTTGCCTAATTTTTCGATTTTTGTTTTGTTTTGTTTTTGTAGAGACGAGGTCTTACTATGTTGACCAAGCTGGTCTTGAACTCCAGGGCTCAAGTGATCCTCCTGCATCAGCCTCCCAAAGTGCTGGTATTGCAGGCATGAGCCACCAAGCCCTGCCTGTACATAATTTTTTTTTTTTTTTTTTTTTTGAGATGAAGTTTTGCTCATGTCGCCCAGGCTGGAGTGCAATGATGCGATCTTGGCTCACTGCAACCTCCGCCTCCCGGGTTCAAGCGATTCTCCTGCCTCAGCCTCCCGAGTAGCTGGGATTACAGGCCTGTGCCCAGCTAATTTTGTATTTTTAGTAAAGACGGTGTTTCTCCATGTTGGTCAGGCTGGTCTCGAACTCTTGACCTCAGATGATCCACCCTCCTCGGCCTCCCAAAGTGCTAGGGTTACAGGCGTGAGCCACTGCGCCCGGCCGCCTGTACATACTTTTAAGAATGAAAGTAAAACATGTCCCATTATGATCTATGCAATTCTTTTTTTTTTTTTTTTTTTTTGAGAAGGAGTCTGGCTCTGTCGCCCAGGCTGGAGTGCAGTGGCCGGATCTCAGCTCACTGCCAGCTCCGCCTTCCGGGTTTATGCCATTCTCCTGCCTCAGCCTCCCGAGTAGCTGGGACTACAGGCGCCCGCCACCTCGCCCGGCTAGTTTTTTGTATTTTTTAGTAGAGACGGGGTTTCACCGTGTTCGCCAGGATGGTCTCGATCTCCTGACCTCGTGATCCGCCCGTCTCGGCCTCCCAAAGTGCTGGGATTACAGGCTTGAGCCACCGCGCCCGGCCGATCTATGCAATTCTATGCTTGGGGTTCAAAAAACATATACATACCTACATTTTACTAAATTATAAAAATAATACATGCACATCATAGAACACCTGGAAAATGTTAATGCTTTGATACGGTTTTTTCTCACGTCACATTTGTATGTAGTGATGTTTTAACGTAATGTGATTATATGGTACTCTGCATACCGGTCGGTATTCTGATTTCTAAAAATTAAAGAGTATAAGCATTTCTTCGATGTTATTATACACTTTTATAAACATTGTTTTAAATAGCTCTTGAATCCTCTACTGAGTGGCTCTCCTAGAGTTTATTTAATCATTCTCTTATTTTTAGATAATTAGATAGCGTCTCTATTTTTTTTAACTATTACAAATAATTCTGAGATGAGCAGCTTTGTGCATAAAGCTTTTTTGGCATTTCTGCTGATTTTCTGAGGAGAGATTTTTTAAGGCTTTAATATAATTTGCTAAATTGTCTCCTGAAAGCAATTTATCCTCCCACGGTAATGTTTGAGAGTGCCCATCTCACTTTGCCCTTGCCAGAGCTCAGTGTTACCACTTTCATGGCAATCTGCAAATTTTATAAGCAAAAAAAGGTTATCTTGTTTCAATTTGCAATGCTGGGCTATCTGGCAAGACTGCACATTTTTCCACATGTTTATTGCCAAGCTATAGCCAAGACTATTTATAACTTTGCCCATTGAACTCCTGGAGTTCAGCATTTGTTCTTAATTCTAAAAAGAAACAAATTTTTAAAAACCCCATGTTTGAGACAGTGAAGTTCTCTCAAGTCTCAGCCCCCCTGAAAGCTTCTTAAGAGATACTTTTTTTGGAAACCACGACTCAGGATGACTGGCGAGAGGACACAGGCAAGCTGAGAACCTTTCTCATACTAGGTTGGATGGCTTATCCATGAAGACAGGCAGTGGGCGGGGGTGGAATCTGTTAGACTGGGGTTGAGAAGGCTGGATTCTACCCCCAGCTCTGTATGTGACCCGCTGTGAGATGCTGGCCCATTCTTTCCCACCTTGACCTTCAAACTATTCTGGGGTCCCTTTTGTAGCCATCCACTCAAGGGTGGGTGAAGGTCACCCTTTAGTGGAATCTTTGCCTTCAAGCCACTATAGTGGTTGGCTGAGCTTATGAAGTAATAAAGTAGTGAACAACATTCATTGAGCATTTGTTACAGTTTACCTGTAAGCCAAGCACATATAGGGAAACTAAGGCTAAGACAGGCTGAGTAACTTGCCCAAGATCATCCTGCAGGTAAGTGGCATAGTAAGGATTTGAACCCAGGCTTCCTGACTCCAAAGTTCTTGCTCATAAAGTTGGCATGATGCTTCATGATGAGAAATTAGCAGGCCTAAGAATAGTTCATGGTCTTTATAGCACCTGCTTCATGGAGTTACTGAGTCAACTGATTGGGCCAAATAAATTCACCAAATACTTGGGATATATGGATTACGTAATGTTTGGTTCTTAATGATTAGCTCAGGGTTTTATAACCAAGACTGATGGGCTGCAGAGATTCAGCGAATTTCCCAAAATCAAATACAAAATTAAAAGTGTGTGTGCACCTCTGTGCATTTCTCTGGGGAAAGAAAGGGACAGTTGCTTTTATCAAGATAGTTATGCTAGGCAGGTAGATTCCAGGCCATGCTTCTCAGGCCTGGTCAGTGCCACTGGCCTTTCCCCTTTGACCAGAACAGCCTCTCCCCAACCTCAGCAGCTGTGCTGACCAGGGGTACCTCCCCACCCCTCCTGGTCAATCCTGGCCAACTCTCTTTCAATACATGCCAGTATCCAAACTGGAGCCTGTTGGTTCAGAATTTGCTTTCTTAATCCTCTTCTATATGGCAAAAAGAAGGAGCTCTGCTTGGGGAGGTAAGTGGGCACAGCACCTTGGCCTGTCCCTACCCTTTTCTGGAACTCAGGTCCCTCCTTTCTTGATGGAGAGCATTGGTCTAGGAGGACATCACCTTGATGCATTAAAGCGCCAATGGCCAAGAGAGTTGATGGACCCTTTGTAACACTGGGTGTTGCTGAGCTCTTTGTGGGGACTTTTGAGCACTGCCTACAACACAAAAAGGCTACACCGAATTGCTGCCTGGGTTCACTTTTTTAGCAGTTTCTCCGTTAGCATGGATGAGAATCAGCAAATCATTTCTACCTTCTTTCCACTCAGTAACCAAGGACACTCATCCGTGAGAACTTGGATAAGTTTGTCCAGGAGTGACTGGGATGACTCAGTATTTGCTGGTGATACTCCCACCTGTCCTAAAATTACTTGGCACCCTAAATACTCATATTAGAGATGAAAGTAGGGTGACCAAGCCATCCTAGTGTGCCCAGGACCATCCCAGTTTTAAAATCAAGAGTCTTGGCTGAGTGTGGTGGCTCATGCCTTCAATATCAACACTTTGGGAGGCCGAGGTGGGTGGATTGCTTGAGTCCAGGAGTTCGAGACTAGACTGGGAAACACAGTAAAACCCCGTCTCTATAAAAAATACAAAAATTAGCCAAGAGTGGTGGAGTGTGCCTGTAGTCCTAGCTACTCTGAGGTGGGAGGATCGATTGAGTACGGAAGGTCAAAATTGCAGTGAGCCATGATCACGCCATTGCACTCCATCCAGCCTGGATGACAGAGCAAGAGCCTGACTCAAAATAACAACAACAACAATAACCCTGAGAGTCCCACATCCTCGGTACCCCCACAGTTCCCAACAAACTGAAATTGGTTGGTCACTCTCGAACCGTGAGGGGGAATTTTATCCCTGCCCCTTGCCAGGAGACATTGGACAATGTCTGGAGACATTTTTGGTTATCACCACTGGAAGTGGTGGTACTAATGGCATCTAATGGGTAGAGGCCAGGAATGCTGCTAAACATCCTATATTGAACAACTCCCCACAACGAAGAATGATCCAACCCAAAATGTCAGAAGTGCCAGGATTGAGAAACCCTTCCCCAGATGGAAGGCAGGACTCCAAAAATGTAAAATAACCCCACAGCACAGCAACACGAAACATCACAGCAAACATTCACATTTCTTAGCCTGTTCCTATTTTCTTTAACAAAAATTAAGACACAGCCCCCGCAACTAATGAGAAGTATAGTGTGGGCCATTTGTCTAATTTTAGAGTTAAAATGTATTACTAATCCTAGCCCATGGCTTAAAAGTACTGAAGACATTGCTTTAACATTGTGTTTAAATTTAACAACATGGACCTCACTAAAGAAGTCTGCAGAAGGGAAGTCTAGCACTTTCTCCCCTGAGTTTAGAATGAAGTAAACTTCTTTGTCATCTCTCTCTGACCGTAGGAGGATTTTTTTTCCCCCTGGTTTCCCTTCCACTGAAGATGAAACTCTACATGAGTTTCTGCACTAAGAAAGGGTTCGAGTTTCAATTTCCTGCTTCAGATAGCTCTGACTTCACCTCCCATCCCGTGCAGGTGTTAAAACCCCAGTCCAGGCATTATGGAGGCTGATGCCCTACTCAGGGCTCTGGAGCAATATGCTTGCTTTACTCTCTATCTCTATCTTGGTTTCTGGCCCCTGGGGACCCCCCTCACTTCCTTGGAAGTCCAGTCTAACTTTAGCAGGATGTTTGCAGATGTTCACGTGACCTTTCTGCAGGGCGGTAGTGGGAAGAGTTCGTAGTCTCAAAATCACCATATTGTGTAGTCTCCGCTCTCTTTGTCTTCTACCTCTTTTTTTAAAATGAACTTTTTATTTTGGAATAAATTTAGATTTCCAGAAAAGTTGTCAGAAAGTACAATGATGGTTACCAGAAGCAGGAAGGGTAGTTAGTGGGGAAGGCAGGGGAAAAGTGGGGATGGTTAATGGGTACAAAAATATGGTTAGATAGAATGAATAAGATCTAGTATTTGATAGCACAACAGGGTGACTACAGTCAACAGTAATTTATTATACATTTAACAAAAACTAAAAGAATATAGTTGGAGTGTTTGTAACGCAAAGAAATGATAAATGCTTGAGGTGATGGACACCTCATTTACCTTGATGGGATTATTACACACTGTATACCTGTACCAGAATATCTCATGTACCCCGTAAATATATACACCTACTATGGCCCATAAAAATAAAAAATTAGGCTGCGTGCAGTGGCTCACACCCATAATCTCAACACTTTGGGAGGCCAAGGTGGGAAGATCGCTTAAGCCCAGGAGTTTGAGACCAGCCTGGGCAACATAATGAGACCCTGTCTCTTACCAAAAATCGGCCAGGCGTGGGGGCATGTGCCTGTAGTCCCAGCTACTTGGGAGGCTGAGGTGGGAGGATCACTTGAAACCAAGAGGTTAAGACTTCAGTCATCTGGGATTGTGCCACTGCACTCTAGCCTGGGTGACAGAGCAAGACCCTGTCTCAACAACAACAAAAAAATTAGAAGTTTCAAAGATAGTGTGTGGAGGTTTCCTGTATACCTTTCACCCAGTTTCCCCTGATGTTAACATCTTAAAAAACTAAGAAATGAACACAGGCACAACATGATTACCTAAACTCCAGACGTTACTCAGTGTTTTCCTTTTTTTGTGCTCAGATCCAACTTAGGATGTCTGTTACATTGACTCTACCTGCATGTTTTTTTTTTTTTTTTTTTTGATATAAACTACTCTATCTAGGATTGGCTGGGATCAGACAAAATCGACAAGAATTGGCTGGCATTGCTCAGAATTTCTTAGCATGTTGGATAATTTGCCAAAAATAATCTCTTTTTTCCTCTCCTTACAACCCATCAATTTTCATGTCATGTCTATTCCGTCTCCTAAATTCAGTTCATTCTTTCTTCTCCTTCTGCATTCTTTTTGACCTTTTTCCATGAAGACCTTCTCAACACCTTTCTCAACACCTTTTCGCTGTTCTTCCTGCTTTGTCTCACCTCCCAGGTCCGGAGGCATCCTTCCTCCTTGGCACAGCCTGACCTCATTTCCCTGAAGCCCTGCAGGTGTTCCCTTTGCCCTTGGGAACTGCTTGCCCCTCGCTTAGTCTCCGTCATCCGCCCCCTCCTTACTCTGTGCCCCAGGTTTGCCCACACTTTCGCCATTTCTCAAAGACACGTTCAGACCTTTGCGGATCATTCCGTTAACCTGACTGCAGCCAATTCTGTTTCTCCTTTGAGTCTCTGCTGCACAGTGACTTATTCAGGGAAGATGAGGTAGGAGCCTCTGATAGATGCTTTTAGAGCCCCTTGCACCTCAACATTCACACATTCCTCCTCTATCCCCATCAGCATCTGTTGTGATCGTTCCTCTCCCCCTGGTGCCTTGGCACATAGTAAGTGCACAATGACTAGGCTTGAATGCATAAATATATGTAGGGAATCAAACACCACTTCTTGAGGGCAACCTGTTGGGAAAACAGTGAGAAGGCTGTGTGCATAACTCATGCCTTTGAAACCAGGGGTTCTGACGCTGCGATGGCGTTCCTGGAGTTTTTTTTAACCAAGTCCTGAAATCAGAGGTTGCCAGATCCTGGTTTTGCATATTGTTTAGGACAACGATTGCTGCGAAGGCCAACCTCAGCATCCCCTGGGACCTTCAGACTCCCAGGCCCCACTCCAGGCCTTCCAAATCAGAGTCTGTATTTTTACAAGAGCCCCAGGTGATTCTTGTACACGTGAAACTCTGGGAAGCCCTGGTCTACAGTGTGCCAGACTGAAAGATGGAGCCTGTAGAATTACTCATTCATTCATTCATTCATTCATTCTCTCATTTGAATAGAGCCTGGCAAAGAGGAATTAATAATTAATTAAATGAAAGGGGCTGAGTGGAGTGAGAAGGGAAAAAGGGTCCTTGGTCCTAAAGACTGTGGATATTTCAAAAAGAACCCCGGCCTCCAATCCTGTCTGCTCCTCCCAGAGTGGAAAACAAGCTCCTTGAACCATTGACACCCCGCCTCCCCATTCTGGTCCTTTAGGTTTTCTCCATCGAGTAAATGGTGGTTATGGATGCCAGGGGTGAAATATACCAGAAAATGGGGCTGTGACAGGTCACTGCTCAATTACTCCCCTTTCCAACAGGGCAGGCAAAGGCCTTTAATTGGGAGGACCTGGGAGGCAGAAAAGAGCGCTGGCTTGCGCTGAGATGATCATTAACTCCAACCTGCACGGCACTTCCCCCTCCTCCTTTACCTCTTGGGTTTAAGGAATTGGGAATAGAAGGCCTTTCATCAGCCTGACCCCAAACCAGCCTCTGCTAATCTGTCTCTTGTGAAGGGATTTCTTTAGCTTTAGAGCTTGACAGTCAGGTAACCATGGCAACACAACAACCAGTGCCAGCTCTGACTCAGCATTCACTGTGTGCCAGGCATTGTGTTAAATGCTTGATACAGAAAAATGCACTCAGTCTTCACACATCCTACCAGGTAGTGCCACTATCACCCCCACTTCACAGATGAAGAAACCAAAGCACAGAAAGGTTGGCTAACTTGCCCAAGATCTCACAGCTCCCAGCTGGGATTTGAAGCCAGCCTGTCTACCCCCAAACCTAGAGAGTCCCACTGCATGTAAGCCCATTTCCTTACACCAATCTTGATGGTCTGGTCCTTCATTAATTCCTTTATCCATTCAACAAGTACTATTTGAGCAACTACTTGGTCTCAGGTAGTAGGTTACAAGTTGAAGATACTGTGCGGTATACTACACAGATGTGCCTTCTGACCTCATGAGCCTTATGGTCTATGAAGACCAAAATTAAGAAAAATAAGCACAGGCCAGGTGCAGTGGCTCATGCCTGTAATCCCAGCACTTTGGGAGGCAAAGGCAGGAGGATTGTTTGAGGCCAGGAGTGTGAGACCAGCCTGGGCAGTGTAGCAAGACTCCACCGTTACCAAAAAACCTTTTTTAAAATTAGCCATAGGTGGTGGCACATGCCTGTAGTCCCAGCTACTCAACAGACTGAAGAGGGAGCATCACTTGAGCCCAGGAGTTCCAGGCTGCAGCAGGCTATGACCATACCACTATACTCCAGCCTGGGCAACAGAGCAAGACCTTGTCTCTAAAAAAAAAAAAAAAGAAAGAAAGAAAAAGCAGTGCAAAAATAAAGATGTCATTAACATGTAATTTGTGGATGTGTGTCGTGCCAGCAAAAACTTCAGGGAGCAGCCCCCTCGATTATTTTGGAAACTGGTTGTTGGCCACTTTCTCTCCCTAGTTGAATTGGTGACTGCCCTGTCCCCATCTTCAAGGATCCCACAGGTGATTATGACAAGGCATCATGAGTTCCCTTCCTGGATGGGGGAAAAGAGGATGTTGCCACAGGAACCCCTAAAAGTGGAACACAACCCTGACCTGGAGATCTGGGAGGCTTCCTAGAGGAGGTGCTGTCTCAACTGAGACCCGGAGGATGAACAAGTGTTAGAGAAAGAGTGTTCTAGGGGAAGGGCACGGTGTGTGCAGAGGTCTGGAGGTGTGAGAGCGAATGGAGCACTGGAGAATTAGAAATGGTTTAGCATGGCTGGGAACTTGAGAAGGAGAGGAGGGAAGAGATGAGACTGGCGGTGGGGGAGGGAAAGTGGAGGGAGAGAGGCAGAGGGGAGGAGATGCACAAAGGGGCTGTTGCTCTGGAAACCAGGAGGCCAAACCACCTGGTCTTTTCCTTCAATTAGCAGCAGGAGAGGGCCCCAAGGTCCCCCAGCTGGGGTGGCGGTCAAAACCTTTGGGAGCTCTGAGCTTGTTAGGGAAAGAAAACACATCAGTGGAATTCAGGGCTCCCCCCTACCCCCACTCTTTTTAAAGGAATAAATTGTCACCTTCCTACTCAATCTGGCTGCTGGCTCCCCTGGCCCCAATCCAGCCACCCACGAACGCACTACCCTGCTGCCGCCTTTTCAGATGAGTCTTGGGACCCAGCCAGGAGGGGAGGTGGGGAGGCTTAGGGGCCACATTTGTCCACCAGGTCCCCATACTGGGCCCCAGACACTCCCGGGGGCCGAAAGAGTGTCACAGACTCCCAGAAGGTGGCTGCTGCGTTCTGAGGACTCAGTCACCCTCGCTGCCCTCCTGCTGTCCTATGGGTTCCACTGCTCCTTCACAGTGAGCCCTGGCTCTGGGAAGTGAAACTGGTGGCCCCAGGTCTCTCCTGTCTAAGCTTTGCTGCCCCTTCTGTGAGCCACTCTTGAGACCACATGAAACAGGGGGAAAAGCATTAGGCAATTTCTTATATTGCTAATTATAGCAGCCATTCGTTGGGTGTTTGGTATGTGACTCCTTGAGATCAGCCTAGGAGGGAGTATCGATATCATCCCCATTTTACAGATGAGGAGACTAAGGCTCAGAGAGAGTAAGTCACTTACTCTCTTGGCTCAAAAGTGGCAGAGCCATGATTGAGACTGTATCGAGACTTGAGTCTGACAGATTCAGAAACTCCTGAACAGACTAGCGCCTCTAAAAGATATCTTCTTTTCAGTCTTTGTTTTCTCATTTGTGAAATAAATCTATTAAACACCAAATGTAACAATTAATTAAGCAAATAAGTCGATGTTTCCTGGGTGCCTATTTGGCTTGAGGTCTGTGTCCTCGGGTTACTCCCAGTCTGGAAGAAGGAACTTGCACATGGCAGAGTCATCGCATACTAAGTATTCTAGAAGTATGTACAAAGTGCTTGCTCTGTGACCATAGAGGAGTGGCAACTGGACAGAATGTCCAAGGGACACTTTAGGATATGGGCTGCTCTAGGAGGTAGGAACACTGTTGCCTAGGTCTCTATGCTCCAGGTTCAGAGCTTGGACTCTGGAGTCAGATGGTCCTAGTGGGAAACTCAGCTCTCTGTGCCTCAGTTTTCTCATCTGTACAATGGTCATGATCATAGTGCCTACTTCACAGAAAAGCCAGTTCCAGCTCAGAGGTAGGGATTCTAGTAAGTATTAGATATTATTACAGTAGAAACAGTCTGGGTCCCAGAACCTTTCCCAGAGCTGAGAGTGCAATGCCAGGCTCTTGGATGGGTGAGGGAGAGGCTACATAACTTGACTCATTCCCCATCTATGCTTCTGAAGCCCTGCAGAAGCAGGTCCTGAGCTTCAAAACACTGCTATAAATTTCCTTTGCTACAGAGAGTTCTTGGGCTCAGGAGTCAGGGAAAGGAAACTTTTTGATGGTAGAAGAAGAATAAGAAATGTTTACGTAGCTCTTACTCTGTGCCAGACACTGTTCTGAGGACTTTACATTCATTAATCCACTTAAACAATGAGATCAAAGGCAGGTTCAGAGAAAAGGTTTCGGGAAAAGGATTTAGTCTGTCTAAATCCTCCCAAGTCTCTAAGAGATGTCTAAAGAGTTTTTTTTTTTCCTCCAAAACATAGGGGGTGGCCAAGTTGTGCTATTTGCATATGTTTGCATATGCAGGGAGTGGGTGATGAAAGGTCTGGAGTAGTGAGATGAATGACCCATGACCTGTGCCCTGTTATGCATTGTACCTAAAGGCTGGGGGTACACAGAAGAAGATGAAAAACCAAGCCCATTCTCAATAAGGAGGGCCTTGGAGGTGCATGTATTCTCATGGTCTGCCGGGGCCCACAGAGACCCCTAAATCCTCCCTACAACATACCAACATGCATGCTCCTGCTCACATGCACCCATAAACTCACACACATTCCCTCTGTGTTGAAATCACTTTCCTCTAGAGAATCTATCTGCATAGGCTGAAACTGGGCTTTCTGTAGGGCTGGGAACCTGAGAAGCAGTAGAACTGCCTCTTGGACAGTGATGACCATAGTTGGCTCAATTGGCCTCTGTAGCCTCAGTTTCCATAGCCGCAATATAGAAAGGTTGGGCTGAGTGGATTTCTAAGACCCATCCTTCCAATTCCACACTCTGAGCTCTCCCAGGTAGCTGAGATTGACACAATCTCAGTACCCTTATCTATAGAGTAGGGATGAGGCTTGGGGACTGATGTTTAGAAGTTCCTTTCAATGTTGAAGACTTTTGTCAGAACAGAAAACTGTCTCCTGGCCAATTCTGGCATAACATCAACAACCACGGTGACAAACATAGTAATGTTAATAACTCATTTTTCAAGTGCTTACTGTGTGCTAGGCACTTCACTTGCATGAGCTCATTGAAGATCTCCAAAACCCTTGATAGGGACCCTTGCTATCCCCACTTGGGGCTCAGAAAGGTGAGGAAACTTGAGTCTCAGAGAGGTCCCATGGGCACAAGCTAGTGAAGGACAGAAAACACCCCTAGTTACTCCCGCTTTCAAACTCAGTCTTGGCCCCTTCCCACTTTTGCTGGGCAGAAAGGCAAGATCTTGGGATATACAAGGCAGCCTGCAAGAATATTTTGTTCATCTTCTCTGCTGCTTGCTTATTGCACTGGTGAGGAAACTGAGGTCCAAGAGTAAGGATGCAAGTCATTGTTATGAATGGAATGTTTGTGTCTCTCCTCTTCCCTGCACCTAATTCATATGTTAAAGCTCTAACTCCCAATGTGATGGTATTGGGAGGTGGAACCTTTGGGAGGTGATTAGATTTAGAGGGGATCCCATCCTCGTGATGGGATTAGTGCCCTTATAAGAAGAAGAGACCAGAGCTTTCTCTTTCTCTGCCATGTGCAGGTACAGTGAGAAGGCGGCCATCTGCAAGCCAGGAAGAGAGTCCTCACCAGGAACAAAATCTGCCGGCATCCTGATCTTGAACTTCCCAGCCTCCAGAACTGTGAGAAACAAATGTTTGTTGCTTAAGCTCCCCAGTCTGTGATATTTTGCTCTGGCAACCTGAGCTGAAGAATACACTCAGAGAGTTTAGGACAGACCTGAAACCCCTTGCCCAAATGAACTAAGACTATCCCTTATTGTTACCACTAAGGAAGCTAGAGTTAAAACAGAAAGAAAGAAAAGAAAAGAAGGATATCTAGTCAAATTTGATTTCAGGTAAACAACAGATAATTTTTAATATAAATACATCCCATGTAATATTTGGGGCATGCTTACACTAAAAAAGAATTTATTAATATTTATTTACTGGTATTTTATCTGGCAACCCTATCGACCCACTGTTTAAATTCACCCTAACAGTATCACAACCTAATAATTTGGCCTTATGAGAATCTCCATCTTGGTATTTCATTATTAGTTTTACTTGAATGGGGATTTAAAAATTATATCTCTGCCATTGCTATGATAAATAAATCCATATATGAAGGTTATTATGAGGATTAAATAAATTCATATCTGAAAAGGGCTTAGAACTGTGCCTGGCACATAACTAGGGTCATATAAGTCTTAGTTGTTGTTATTGATATTGCTAATATTATGATTTTTAAACAAGACTGGATAGAACCTGGTAGAGGTGACAGTCAAGACTCTCGGCCACCAAATTATGGGATTCAGAACTCTTCTCATCCAGATGAGGGTCCCCCAGAATGAGTACCCCAGCCTTCCTATTGCAAAGTGGAAGAAATTGAGCTCATTTGAAGACCCTCATCCTCCATATGGGACACTGGGAGGCCACATTCCCAAGGCCAACAGGTTCTCATCCCTGGGGATGCCCCACAAGGCTTGGTGTTGCTGGGCCAGGCCTCCAGGGAGGCCATTAGAGGGACAAGTGTCCCTCCCTGCACACCTAACCTCTGGTGGCAACAGCAGCAGCTCTGAAAGCTCCCTGGGAAGGCTGTCGCAGCCAAGGTGGGGCTGGGGCCCAGATCCCTCCCAAAACTACCATGTTCAGACCTTTCTGTAGCGCCAGACACCGTGCAAAGCACTTTCTCCATGTTATCTCATCTGCCTTGCACAGTAGTGCAAAGAGAATGCCATTGTGACCCGACTTTCTAGAAGAAGCTGAGGCTCAGAGAGGTTAAGAAACTTCTTCTATGTTACACAGCTTGTAAACTGCAAAACTGGGATTTAAACCCAGGACTTTTTGTGTCTGGGCCTAGAAGAGTGCCCATGATAAAGGTGGTAGGGGGAAAGCTATGAGGAGACTCAGATCAGGGCACCCCAACCCTCCAACAGAAGCAGCCAGGCCTCACCGATGTAATAAGTACCTGAGAGTGTACACCTCTCCACCTGCTCCCAGCCCTGGTCCCTGCACTTACCTGGGCTGATATTGATGTCTGTTTGTGGAAAGGCCTGTGCAGAGTGGAGGGTCAGGAAGGCTGCAGCCCACAGTGTCCACCTTTGCATCCTGAGCTCCTAGAAAGCAACCTCCCAGCCTGAGTAGATGAGAGAGGCTCTTTGGCTGGAGCTTGGGTCCAGGATTGCTCTCCTAAGGTCAGATGGAGCCTGGCAGGAGCTGGGACAGACTGGATGGACTCCAGTCCCCTCCTCTTTTCTTCCTTTTCTCCTCCCTCCTCTTCACACTGCTGGAGACAGCTCAGAATGACAGCTGAAAGCAAAGCAGCCCTAGGCCAGCCCCCCTCAAAGAACCAAGAGACATTTTAGCTCCCAGTCTTGCCCCTGAACCAAAAGAAATTTTAGCTCTCAGTCTTGTCTCTGAGCCACCCTGTGGCCTTGGGTGAGCACTTCTCTGAGACTCAGTTTCCTCCTCTGTAAAATGGGATAGTAACGAAACTCACTTTCCAGCCTGTCACAGGAGACAAAGCATCTCACCTCCCTCAGAGTAAATATGTACCAAAAGGTAAAAATACTGCAAGTCAGCATTGAGTGCAGAGGTCTCCTGGGCCATGGATGTCGTTTGTTTGGTCTGCAGTGTTTTAAATTCTAAAAAATTTGTTAAGGTATAAAACCAAGAGGTGTTAGGTATAAGTCGGGATTTCTGCCTTCTATTGGAAAATCGGAAGATCTAACAAAACATAGCCCTCATCTCTACAGGGCAACAATTGCATGGAGCTGAGAAAGAGCATGTCCTTCAGCCAGGCTCTTTGAGCTTCAGTTCACCAAGGTCCCCACCTCATGGGTCTGATCCTGACAGCATCCACTGCTGAGGAAGCACCAGGAAGCCTGTTGAATCAGTCTCCTTTCCTCTCCCTTTACCTCTCAGGGTCTCTCAGAGTTCCTCCGGGGGTTAAAGGAGGCATCTGTAGAAGGTTCAACTGAGTGTTGCACAGAATAAGTGCTCCACAAAGAGGTGAAAGTGTCATCACTAGTGCATAGCTCTATTGTGTGGCTTGCTCAGAATGCGATGTTTAAAAACCCCTAGTGTTTTCATTGGGATCTCATCGCACTTTTGGAGAATCAATATTTCTAAAAACCAGAGTCTTTCTCCCCTACTTTCCCTGTCCTTAGGCAAGTCACTTTGCCTCTCTGAACCTCAGTTTCCTCCTCTATAAAGTGGGGGATAAGTAGAGTACCTACCTCACGAGGATTAAGTGAAGTAATTTGTTTCTAAAACTTGGCATAGATGCTGGCAAGTAGTAGGTACTCAATAAATGACTGCAACAGTTGCTATTGTTGTCATCGATCCAGTGCAAGGCTTTCCTTGGCATTACCCACATCCTCTGCCCCTGCACTCCCTCATTCCTCTCCAGAAATGCTCAGCCAGGTGCCCTGACACCTCATGTGGCTGGCACTCACAGGGAGGACTGGAATGTGTCTGTTTGGCTTCCAAGTCTTCTTTCTGGAACACCTGCTGCTCTGCTTGTGAGGAATAACTTAACTTGTGCCCACACAGCTTGCTTTGCCTGCTGGCACCGGAGCTGAAAGTCTGCCAAGGTCTGACTCAGAATACGAGCACAGCTCAGGCTCAGCTTCAACCTACAGGATGCCTCCTCGGGTAGATCAGTTGTCTCAAAACTAGTGTACTGGTGCATATCCCAGAGCACGCACACTCACTTATTTATAAATGGGATATATTCATTACATGTTTATAAGTGATGTGCAGGTACAACTCACTGTACTAGTGTATTATTTCTGTTATAAAACACACACCCCCACATGGGACATTATTAAAGGTCGATAAAAGATATAAATATGGAAGAAAGTTTGGATGTTTTCTCCCTACTCCCTATCATCTTGCAAGCTGAAATTTGGGGGCTCCTGCTGTCAGGTTCCTGGGTGCTGCTTGGAATTTAAAAGTGTCTATCTTAGTCTGTTTTGTGCTGCTATACTAGAACATCCGAGACTGGTAATTTATAATGAGCAGAATTTATTGGTTCACAGTTCTAGAGACTGGGAAGGCCAAGATCAAGGTGTTGGCATCTGGTGAGGGCTTTCTTGCTGAGTCATCATATGGTGGAAGGTGAGAGGGTAAGAGACAAGACACAGAGAGAGAGCTTTTTAAAGAGGGGATGAACCCACTCCTGCCATACCTCAGCTATCCTTGTGATAACATCTTTGATCCATGAATGAGGGAAGAGCTCTCATAACCCAGACACCTCTTAAAAGTCCTGTAACCTCATCGGACCAGTCTAGTTCAACTTTTATGTAATAAAATTGTGAGTTGTTTTTCATTTGCCACGGACCCTCAGATTGAAGGTCACGTAACCTGAGCACGCCCAGATGAACCAAGTGTGCAACCACAGGGGGAACCTAAGTGCTCAGACTGAGGAGGAGGGACTGAAATCAGAAGCAGACACTACATGGCAGGATCCAGAATCCAATCGGATTGAGCTCTGACGTTACCCTATGGCAGGATCCAATCAGATCATGCCTCCCCCATCATCTCTTTGCAAGCTCCAATCAGATCATACCTCATTACCCTACGCTTATAAAACCTAACCCAAACCCCAGCTTGGGGACATAGTTGAGCAATTCCTCCTGTCTCCTTGCCAGTCGACTAGCAATAAAGCTTTTCTCTTCTTAAAAGCCGGTGCCATGATATTGGCCTCTGTGCACATTGGGTAGCAAGCCCATTGATTGCTCAGTACCAGTCCCGCCTCCCAGTATCATCACAATGTCAATTAAATTTCAACGTGAGTTTTGGAGGGGACAGACATTCAAACCATAGCAATGTCTCTCTGAGTGTGGACACATTAAATGGGGAGGAGAAGAGTGGTCCAAAGCAGGCCACTGGAAATCCTTCTAATAAGTGGAGAATCCTTTGATTTGGCAAATAAACCTCCTAAATTATCTGTGTTGTATTGTGACATCTGAAGGTTTTTATAAATCAGTTTATGTGCCCTCTCTGAATGGAGACACACAAGATAGTTGTTACTTCCTCAAACACAAGTATGGTCCATGGACTAGCAGTACAGGGATCTCCTGGGAGCACATCAGAAATGCAGAATCTCAGGCCCCCCACCGCCCCGCAGACCTGCTGAGTCAATTCTGCTCCCCAGGTGGGTTGTGTGTATATTAAAGTTTATGAAACACTGCTCTCGACAGGGTGGGGAACTTTTTCTATAAAGAAGCAGACAGGCCAGGCACAGTGGCTTATTCTTATATTCCAGCACTTTGGGACACTGAGGTGGGAGGATCGCTTGAGGCCAGGAGTTTGAGGCCATCCTGGGCAGCAGGGTGAGACTCCATCTCTACTTAAAAAATAAAATCTTAGCCAGATGTGGTGGTGCACACCTGTAGTCACAGCTACTTGGGAGGCTGAGGTAGGGGGTTTGCTTGGGCCCAGGAGTTTTAGGCTGCAGTGAGCCAAGATCGTGACTGCACTTCAGCCTGGGTGACAGAGTGAGACTCTATCTCAAAAAAAAAAAAAAAAAAAAGCTAGACAGTAAATATTTTAGGACTTGTGGGTTATACAACCTCTGTCACAACTACTCAACTCTGCCAGAAATACAGGAATGGACCAGGCAGTGGGCCAATAAAACTTTATTTGCCAAAATAGGCAAGGAGCCAGATTTGGCCCACGAGCTGTCACTTGCCAATCCCTGTTCTAAATCTCAAGTTTTCTGGCCAGAAAGTAGACAATTTCTCCACTTAACGAATATGTTCTTTGCTGTCATTTGGAGGTTGTAGGCATCTCTTTGTTACACTGTATGTATTCCTGGCTTCTTACAGTTGTATTTATTGAGTGGTGGCCTATCTCTCCTCTCCCCCAGTACATACACTGTGTTCATGGCATCTTGAAGTTCCATGAAGATTCTCCCTCTCTCTCTCATTTATCTCTCTCCTTCTGTCTGTCTGTCTAATCTCTATCATCTATTTATCTGTCAATCATCTATCTCCCTTAATTTCCTAGCTTTTAAAAAATGTTGTTTATCGATTAAACAAAGTCCCCTACCCCTTCACCACAATTATAAAAGAGGCAGTAGATGCCAGTTCATTTCATAGCTTTCAATTCAGATGCATTCTTGTTCAGACTCCAGACCTGTTGTTGTGTGATTATTTAACCCCTCTAACCCCCAATTTTCTCAACTGCAAAATGGGAAGAAATCAATACTTCCCTCATACAAGTGCTTAGAAAAATGTTTGTCGCATGATAAGCATCCTATATATGTGAGCCACCATTAGATCACTTTATAACCTTCAAAAATACTGTATAGGAACGTATCAAGTTGATGTGATGGTTAATTTTAGGTGTCAACTTGACTGGATTGAGGGGTGCCTCAATCCCGGAGATAGCATTGGTTCTGAATGTGTCTGGGAGGGCGTCGCCAGAGGAGATTGACACGGGAGTCGGGACTGAGAGAGGAAGACTTGCTCTCAGTGTGGGAGGACACCATACAACTGGCAGGGAGCCAACTGGAAAAAAATGGTCAAAAGGAAGGGGATTGGTCCTGTCTCTGCTCTCCCTCTTCCTTCCAGAGTCATACACTTTTTCTCTTTTTGCCTTTGGACATTGGATTCCAGGTTCAGTAATGGGATTCTAGGGATTGCACCAGTAGCTTCTGGGGGCTCTTGAGTCTGACGGGAGGCTGCTCTGCTGGCTTCCCTGGTTATGAGGCTTTGGACTTGGACTGAGCCATGCTCCCAGCTTTGAACCACACTCCAGCTTCTCTGGTTCTCCAGCTTGTAGTTGGCCTATCCTGAGACTTCACCTTTGTGACTGTGTTTGTCAACTCCTCCTCAATAATTCCCCTTCCATCTATCCTACTGGCTGTCTCTCTGGAGAACGCGAAAACAGATTTTGGTACCAGGAGGTAGTTCTAGAGGAATAATTTTTTTTTTTTTTTTTTGAGATGGAGTCTTGTTCTGTCGCCCAGGCTGGAGTGCAATGGCGCGATCTTGGCTCACTGCAACCTCCACCTCCCAGGTTCAAGCAATTCTCCTGCTGCAGCTTCCCAAGTAGCTGAGATTACAGGCACATGCCACCCTGCCCAGCTAATTTTTTTTTTTTTTTGGTATTTTTAGTAGAGATGGGGTCTTACCATGCTGGGCAGGCTGGTCTCAAACTCCTGACCTCATGATCCGCCCGCCTCAGCCTCCCAAAGTGCTAGGATTACAGGCATGAGCCACTGTGCCCGTCCATTTACAGAAACAATTTTAAGAATGAATTTCCTTACTTGGTTTTGGGGTTGCTGGAATTGGCTCTGTAATCTGATTAAATCCCAAAATGCTAAAGACTCTACTTCTCATAGTACAGAGAGCATTGATAGTCCATGGCGTGAACTGTTAATAGAGATACACAAAATAAATGCACTTGATACTCCTAGTTCACTACTAATAAGAAGCAAGGAATTTAGTGACCCTGTGCATGATACTTTTGAGCATTTGTAGAAAGCCAAGGCATAGAATGATGTGGGTTAGTTGCTCCTAACATCCGTAGACAAAGTGATGAAAGAAAAGAATGAGGACAGGGACTCAATTTCTCAGCTCTAGATACACACAATGAGCCTGGAAGCTTCTAAGTGTGCCCTGAAGCAGAATCTTCTCTCCTGTATAGTCATAGGATTGAAAGTGCTGAAAATCAAACACAAGCCCTCATCCTGCAATTGGCTGACTTACACTGAAAGGTAAACTCAGTCCCTCAGAGTGTCTACTGTTAAGGTGAGGGTACTGATTGGGAAAGAATGGGCCCTGTGAGTTGGGAGGGATGTGTGGGAGGATTCTGGTGAGGCTGGAATACTGAACCCCTATTTTTTTTTTTAAGAGACAGGGTCTTGGACGGGCATGGTGGTTCACGCCTATAATCCCAGCACTTTGGGAAGCTGAGGGGGGCGGATCACTGAAGGTCAGGAGTTTGAGACCAGCCTGGCCAACATGGTGAAACCCCATCTCTACTAAAAAATGCAAAAATTGGCCTGGCGCAGTGGCTCATGCCTGCAATCTTAGCACTTTGGGAGGCCGAGGTGGGTGGATCACGAGGTCAGGAGATTGAGACCATCCTGGCTAACACAGTGAAACCCCGTCTCTACTAAAAATACAAAAAATTAGCTGGGGGTGGTGGCGAGCACCTGTAATCCCAGCTACTTGGGAGGCTGAGTCAGGAGAATGATGTGAACTTGGGAGGCGGTGCTTGCAGTGAGCTGAGATCATGCCACTGTACTCCAGCCTGGGTGACAGAGCCAGACTCTGTCTCAAAAAATATAAAATAAAATAAAATACAAAAATTAACCAGGCATGGTGGCTGGCACCTGTAATCTCAACTACTCGGGAGGCTGAGGCAGGAGAATTGCTTGAGCCTGGGAGGTGGAGGTTACAGTCAGCCACGATGGCACCATTGCACTCCAGCCTGGGTGATCCAGCAAGACTCCATCTCAAAAAGAGAGACAGGGTCTTGCTCTGTTGCTCAGGTTGGAATGCAGCAGCACAATCACAGCTTACTGCACTGAGCTCTTAAATTCTGATGAATCTTGTTTCCCAAGTGAAGTGGCCTCACTGTCCGCAGTGGTATAGGTCTTATACCACTTACAGGTCTTATAAGTTAATCCCCCTTGTCTAGGGGGATTAAACCCTGCATTGCTTGAGGAAACAGAAGTGGCCTCCTCCAAGGCAGTTGCCAGGCAAGACAATGCGGATTCTCCTCTGGATCTAGCTCCACCACCCCTTTTTACTTCTAGACCTATAACCTGTCTATAATCCCAGCAGGCCCATAAAAGTGAGGCACAAAATATGACCCATGAGAAGGTACGCTACCCACCAAAAGAACTACATGAGTTTTCTAATTTATACATGCAGAAATCTGGAGAACATGTGTGGGAAAGGATATTCAGGATGTGGGATAATGGTGGAAGGAACAGAAAGTTGGATCAGGCCTAATTTACTAACATAGGCTCACTAAGCAGAGTCTGCATTAGTGTTGCAGCTTGGGGAGTTAGAAAAGATGTTAATAGTTTGTTTTCTTGACTGGTTGGCTGAAACATGGATCAAAAGATGGCCCACCATGATGGAGCTGGTGATGCCTGATCTCCCCTGGTTTAATGCAGGAAGAGATTTAAAGGTGTAGGGAGATTGGGATGATCGAGTAGATTTGTCACATAAAATCTACTCACTCACACTGGGAGGGACCAGAAAATATGCCTTTGACTAATGCTTGAGAAATGGATCTGTGAGGGGAACACTAGCATCCTTGAAGAGTTCTGTGATTGTTCTTCTCTGTAGGCCAGACCTTACAGTGGGAACTGCAGTCACTCAACTGGAAAACTTAAATGCAATGGGAATAATTGATTCTGGGGTAGCGGGAGCCAAGTAGCAGCACTAACCATCAAAGGCAAGATGGGCGAGGTTACCATAATGGATCACAAAGGCAAAGCGACAACCAGAATAGTTGGCCTCCTATTGACCTGTGGCACTGGCTAATTAATCATCGTGTTCCTGTTGGCATTGGCTAATTAATCATAGTGATCCTAGAAGTGAAATAGATGGGAAGCCTACCACATTCTTTTATTTGTTTAATTATTTTTATTTTTAAAATTTTAATTTTTTTAGCTACTAAAAAAATTTTTTTTAAGAGACAGGATCTTGTTTTGTCACCCTGGCTGGAGTGCAGTGGTACAATCACAGTTCACTGCAGCCTTGATCTCCTGGGCTCAAGTGAGCCTCCCTCCTCAGCCTCCCAAGTAGCTAGTACTACAGATGTGTGTCACCTTGTCTGGCCCTGGAAGTCTACTACATTCTTATTTGATCTATGTAAGCAGAAAACTTTCAAGTCAAGTGAACAAAAGTAATTTAAATCATAAAAACAGGGAATCATGGTCCCTCAATTAATTTCCAGACTTGAGTCAGCCTACAGACCCAGAACCCTTTGAAAGAAGGGGAGGCTGAGTCTCCCTGAGGAAGGACCCTGGTACACTACTGAAGATTTAAGCTGTTAATCTTTTCCCATCCTTCCCCAGAGGGACCTATGGCCTTTTACCATAGGTAACTGTGCACTGGGGAAAGGGAAATCATCAGAACTTTGGGGACTACAACACTGGCTCTAACTGACATTGATTCCAGGAAACCCAAAAAGGGCACTGTGGTCCTCCAGTCAAAGTAGGGGCTTTTGGAGGTGTGATAGAAAATTAAAATCTAAGGACCCCAAACTCACTATGCCAAGGAGAAAAGCTAAGCTTGGGAACTGAGTAATGCAAAAACTGCCTTTCTTTTGTTCCTAACCAGATAGCTATAACTTCACATGCTTATTTTATCTTATGTAAAATGTAGATCTACTGAGTGTGAGATGAATACGTAATTGACTTTTCCTCTCATTCATTCCTTTTCACATGTAAAATGTGGATTCACTGAGCACTGGTCAGAGCCTCACAAGAATGTGACCGCTCCCTTCACTGTGTATCTTCCCCCTCTTTTTTTCTTTCCTCCTTTCCCTCCTGCCCCTCTTTTTCCTTTAAATATTGAAGTCCTCAAAATTATCTTGGGAAAAAGCACAGGCTGTAGATTCTACTCTAACATGTGTCTCTTTTTCCCAGGCACATCCTCAACCTTAACAAAATAAACCTCTAAATTGATCGAGATCTGTCTCACACACTTTTTGGTTTACAGAGGTCAGGTAATTAGTGGGGCTTTAGCCCAGGTCCAACTTACAGTGGGTCCAGTGGGTCCTGGAACCCATCCCATGGTTATTAAACATTCCCTAGTTCCAGAATGCTTAACTGAAATAGACATACTTAGCACCTGGCAGAATCCCCACATGGACCCCCTAACTTATGGAGAGAGGACTATTATGGAGAGAAAGTTCAAATGGAAGCCATTGAGCTGCCTCTATGTAGAAAAATAGTAAATCAAAAACAATATTGCATCCCTGGAGGGATTGCAGAGATTAGTGCCATCATCAAGGGCTTGAAAGACACAGGAATGGTGATTCTCCGTTCAGTGTTCAGTTTGGATGGAGAACACATCTCCATTCAACTCTCTTATTTGGCTGGTGCAGAAGACAGATGGATCTTGGAGAATAACAGTAGATTATCATAAGCTTAACCAACTGGTGACTCCAATTGCAGCTGCTGTACCAGATGTGGCCTCATTGCTTGAGCAAATTAATACATCTCCTGACACCTAGTATGCAACTATTGACCTGGCGAATGCATTTTTTAGGATCCACCGTAGTTTGCTTTCAGCTGACAAGGCCAGCAATATACCTTTCCTGTCCTACCTCAGGGATACATCAGTTCTCCAGCCCTATATCATAATTTTGTTTGCAGGGATTTTGACTGCCTTTCCCTTTTACAAAGTGTCACATCGGTCCATTACATTGGTGACATTGTGCTAATTGGACATAGTGAGAAGTAGCGACCACTCTGAACTTATTGGTAAGACATTAGTGGGTGGAATATAAATTTAACTAAAATTCAGAGACCTTCTACATCAGTGAAATTTCTAGGATTCCTGTGGTGAGGGGCCTGTTGAGGTGCTCCTTCTAAGGTGAAGGATAAGTTGTTGCATTTGGCCCTTCCTACAACCAAGAAATAGGCATGATGCCTTGTGGGTGTATTTGGATTTTGGAGGCAACACATTCCTCATTTGGGTGTGTTACTCTGGCCCATTCACTGAGTGACCCAAAAAGTCGTTGGTTCTAAGTGGGGCCCCAAACAGGAAAACGCTTGGTAACAGGTCCAGACTTCTTTTAAAGCTGCTCTGCCACTTGAGTCTTATGATCCAGCAGATCTAATGATGCCTAAGGTGTCAGTGGCAGATGGGGATGCTGTTTGGAGTTTGGAGCAAGGCCCTGTATCATCCACAGATAATTCCTCTCCTGTTGAGAGATGGCTCTTGGCCTGATACTTGGCCTTAGTAGAAACTGAACTCTTGACTATGGGTCACCAAGCTCTCATGCCACTTGAGCTGCCCATCATGAATTAGGTGTTATCTGATCCACCAAGACATAAAGTTGGACATGCACAGCAGCACTCCCTCATCAAATGGAAGTGGTGTATATGTGATCAGGCCTGAGCAGGTCCTGTAGGCACAAGTATGTTACAAGAAGAAGTGGACCAGATGCCCAGATCCCCACTCCTGCTACACTATCTTCTCTCTCCCAGCTTGCACCTTTGGGCTCATGGGGAGTACCCTATGATCAGATGACAAGAAAAGAGAAGATTGGGGTCTGGTTTACAGATGTTTCTGCATAATAAGCAGGCATCACCCAGAAGTGGGCAGCGGCAGCAGTACAGTCACTTTCTGGGACATTTCCAATGGATAATGGTGAAGGGAAATCTTCTCAACTGGCACAACCTTGGGCAGTGCACCTGGTTGTGCACTTTGCTTGGAAGGAGAAGTGGCCAGACATGTGATTATATATTGATTCATGGGCTATAACCAATGGTTTGACTGAATAGTCAGGAACTTGGAAGGAACATGATTGGAAAATTGGTAACAAAGAAATTTGGGGATGAGGTATGTGAATAGACCTCTCCGAGTGGGCAAAAAATGTGAGTATTTGTGTCCTAGGCAAATACTTACCAAAGGGTGGCCTCAGCAGAGGAGGATTTTAATAATCACGTGAATAGGATGACCTGTTCTGTGAATACCAGGCAGCCTCTTTCGCCAGCCACCCCATCGTTGCCCAGTGGGATCATGAACAAAGTGGCCATGGTGGCAGGGATGGAGGTTATGCATGGTCTCAGCAACATTGACTCCCACTCATCAAGGCTGGCCTGGCTACAGGTGGCCACTGCTGAGTCCTCAATCAGCCAGCAGCAGAACTCAGTACCGAGCACCCAATATGGTATCATTCTTTGGGGTGATCAACTAACTACCTGGTGGCAGTTTGATTATATTGGACCACTTCCATCATCGAAGAGGCAGCATTTTGTCCTTGTTGGAATAGACACTGACTCTGAATATGGATTTGCCTTCCCTCCACGCAATGCTTCTGACAAAACTACCATGTGTGGACTTACAGAATGCTTTGTCCACCATCATGATATTCCATACAACATTGCTTCTGACCAAGGAACTCATTTTACAGCCAAAGAAGTGTGGCAGCGGGCTCATGCTCATGGAATTCACTGATCTTACCATGTTCTCTACCATCCTGAAGCAGCTGGCTTGATGGAACAGTGGAATGGTCTTTTGAAATCACAGCCAGCTAGTTAACAATACTTTATAGGGGTGGGGCAAGGTTCTCCAGAAGGCTGTATATGCTGTGAATCAGAGATGGTATTTTTTCTCTGATAGCTAGTATTCACGGGTCCAGGAATCAAGGAGTGAGCATAAGAGCAGCTCCACTCACCATTACTCCTAGTGATCCACTAGCAATTTTTTTTTTTTTTTTTTTTTGCTTCCTGTTCCACGACATTGTGTTCTGCTGCCCTAGAAGTCTTAGTTCCGGAGGGAGGAATGCTTCTACCAGGAGACACAATAGTGATTCTATTGACCTGAAAGTTAAGACTGCCACCTGGCCACTTTGGGCTGCTCATGCTCTGAGTCTACAGGCTGAGAAGGGAGTTATGGTGTTGGGTAGGGTGATTGAGCTGGACTACCAAGGGGAAACTTTATACTACTCTACAATGGAGAAAAGGGAAAATATGTCCAGAATACAGGAGATCCCATAGGATGTCTTGTAGTATTACCATGCCTTGTAATTAAGGACGATGGGAAACTACAATAACACAGTCTAGGCAGAAGTATGAATGGCCCAGACCCTTCAGAAATGAAAGTTTGGGTCACCTTGCTTCATAACAAACCAAGAGCAGGCTGACACAGTGGCTCACACTTATAACCCAGCACTTTGGGAGGCCGAGGTGGAAGGATCGCTTGAGCCCTAGAGTTCAAGACCAGCCTGGGCAACACAGGGAGACCCTGTCTCTATAAAAACAAAACAGAAACAAAAATGAAAAAATCTTGACCAGCTGAGGTGTTTGCTGAAAGCAAAGGGAATACAGAATGGGTAGTAGAAGGTAGTTATGAACATCAGCTATGACCTGCACCAGTTACAGAAATGAGGGTTATAATTATATGAGCATTTCCTCCCTACTTGGTTAAGAAACCACTATATATACAGGGCATCTCTCAATCCCCTGTGCATATGTACACATATATTAAGCAAATATCTTTGTTTTCTCTTCTGTCTAATTCTTTTATCATTTAATATAAGATTTATCAACTTTATTTTTATTTATTTATTTTTGAGACAGAGTCTCGCTGTGTTCCCAGGCTGGAGCGCAGTGGCACCATCTCAGCTCATTGCAACCTCCGCCTCCCGGGTTCAAGCAATTCTCCTGCCTCAGCCTCCTGAGTAGCTGGGACTACAGGCGTGCACCACCATGCCCGGCTAATTTTTGTATCTTTTAGTAGAGACAGGGCTTTGCTATGTTGGCCAGGCTGGTCTCAAACTCCCGGCCTCAACTGATCAGCCCACCTCAGACTCCCAAAGTGCTAGGATCACAGGCGTGAGCCACCCTGCCCAGCCAGATTTATCAACTTTATATCAGCATTTAAGCATTGTCAATTTTACATCCTAGTATTTCAGTTATGGACTATTGGGAGAAGAGTAAACATCACTCAAGAACTTTACCTCCTCTTCTGGGGATGGGATTCATGCATTTTTGGTTGTACTTTGGATAGCTGTATCATGTTAGGTGGAAGCATGACTCTGTAATTGTCTTTATTTGGAGATTAAGTATGGTTGAAGGAGACATGCGAGGGTGCCAGGTTGACAAGGGATAGGCTTATGAGGGTTAATTTTAGGTGTCAGCTTGACCGGGTTGAGGGATCCCTACACAGGTGGGGAAGCATTGTTTCTGGGTATGTCTTGGGGATCGTTTACAGAGAATATTGACGTGTGACTCAGTGGGCTGAGAGAGGGAGATGCCCTCAGCGTGGTGGGCGCCATCCGATTGACTGGTGGTCTGGCTGGAACAAATGGGCAGAAGGGGGATTGGCCCTTTCTGATCTCTTTCTCCCTTCCAGAGTGGGACACTTTTCCTCTTTTTGCCTTTAAAGGGACATCAGACTCCAGGTTCTTCGGTTTTTGGACTCTGGGACTTGCACCAGCATCATTCAGGGGCCCTTTGGGTCTAACTAGGGGCTGCACTATTGGCTTCCCTGGTTATGAGGCTTTGGACTGGGATAGAGCCACGCTCCTAGCTTCTCCGGTTCTCCAGCTTGCAGTTGGCCTATCCTGAGATTTCTCTGCCTCTCTGATGATGTGAGCCAATTCCCCCTAATTAAATCCCCTTCCATATTTCCTACTGGTACTGTCTCTCTGGGAGCCCTAATACAGTTAGATAGTAAAATAATGACCCAAAGGACCGCTGCTGCCAACCTATAGGGCACTGCCATCCAGTCTTTTTTCTAGGCGTAAGTTTTCGGTTTTTACCTACAAATCATTCCAGAGTTATTTTTAAATGGTATTTTTGATCATAAAAAGGGCAGATATCCCACTGCCAGTGGATGACAGTCCACCTGGAGAGGAGAGGAGAGGAGAGGAGAGGAGAGGAAAGGAAAGGAAAGGAAAGGAAAGGAAGGGAAAGGAAGGGAAAGGAAGGGAAAGGAAGGGAAAGGAAGGGAGGGGAGGGGAAGGGAGGAGAGGGGAGGGGAGAGGAGGGGAGGGGAGGGAAGGGGAGAGGAGAGGAATTTTCTTGCAGTGATTCCCAGCTTTCTAGGAGTGAAATATCAGTGCCCAGGAAATAGCTACTCCCAGCACCCTGGGACCCACCCTATGTGAGCAGAGCTGGGCAGGGGTCATTAGCTTCTACCAAGTCCAAGGTGTGGGCTGGAATCCTGGGGTGCCCTGGAGTCAGCCATGAGCTCGGAGTCACTGCCAAGGAGGGAGAGGGGGATGTTGCCTCACCCAAGAAGGTGAGCGGACTCTTGGATGGTCCTGGGAAAGTAGAAGTGAGTTTAAAAATCCCCAACCCAGCTTTTTTTCTTTGAACTCAAGTTCCCATTCCAAAGAGGGTGTTTAAGTGGACTGTGTATCTCTTTTCCCACTTCCTACCTGAAGAGGGGGAGGAAGCCAATGAAAACGAGTGGGCAGCCCACAACAGGGCACCTTGGGCGCAGGTTTCTACAGAAACTCGGTCCTTCCTTCACCTTTCAACACATCCGTCTCATCTCCTGAGGAGCTCTATTCCTGGAGATGTGAAAGGCTCTGATCTGTCCACCACTGTTACCTCTGATCATCCAGCAAACACTGCCTGATGTGTGCTAGCAATCATCACCATCATGCAGTGTGCCAAGGGTTATGGTAAAACTTTGCAGGCAAAAAACAGAAAACAAAACAAAAACAACTAAACAAACAAATCCTCCGCAGGCATTTTCCCAGCTAATCAACCCTAAGGGGTAACAACTGTCACCCTATTTCCGGACATGGTGGTGAGTGCCTGTGGTTCCGGCTACTTGGGGAGCTGAGGCAGGAGGATCGATTGAGCCCAGGAGTTCGAGACCAGATTGGGAACATAGTGAGATTCTGTCTCAAAATAAGACAAAAAAAAAACAGAATTGTCATCCTATTTTTAGATGACACAGCCCAGCGCAGTGTTTAGTTTACACTGACTCTGACTTAGTTTGCTAGGGCTGCCTTAATAAAGTGCCACAGACTGGGACTTAAACAACAGAAATTCATTGTGTCACAGTTCTGGAGGCTGGAAGTCTGAGATTGAGGTGTCAACAGGGTGGGTTCCTTCTGAGGGCTGTGAGGGAAGATTTGTTCCAGTCCTCTCTCCTTGGCTTGTAGATGACTTTCTTCTCCCTGTCTCTTCACATCTTCTTCCCTCTGTGTCTGTCTCTGCATTCAAATTTCCTCTTGTTTTTTCTTTCTTTTTTTGAGACAGAGTCTCACTCTGTTGCCCAGGCTACGATCTCAGCTTACTGCAACCTTCGCCTCCTGGGTTCGTGCTATTCTCCTGCCTCAGCCTCCCAAGTAGCTGAGATTACAAACATGTGCCACCATGCCTGGCTAATTTTTTGTATTTTTAGTGGAGGCAGGGTTTCACCATGTTGGCCAGGCTGGTCTCGAACTCCTGACCTCAAGTGATCTTCCTGCCTTGGCCTCCCAAAGTGCTGGGATTACAGGCATGAGCCACCGCGCCTGGCCAAATTTCCTCTTCTTATAAGGACTCCAGTCATATCAGATGAGGGCTCACCTCATGACCTCACTTCAACCTGATCACCTCTGTAAAGACCCTCTCTCCAAATAACGCCACATTCTGAGGTTAGGAATCCAGCAAATCATCAACCCGTAACAGGGTAGGCAGCTGGCCCTGGGCTGGCTTTTTATCTCTATTGCAGTTACTTGACACTTAAACTTACTAAGTCTTGAATTCCAGCTGGGCGCAGTGGCTGGAATTATGGGAGGCCGAGGCAGAAGGATCACTTGAGCCCAGGAATTCAAGGCCAGCCTGTACAACATAATGAGAGCTCATCTCTACAAAAAATTAAGAAGTTAGCCAGGTCTATGATCCCAGCTACGGGGGGAGCTGAGGTGGGAGGATTGCGCCCAGTGCTGTGAGCCGTGATCCCACCACTGCACTCCAACCTGGGAGATGGAGCAAGTCCTTGCCTCAGAGACAAAGCAAAATGAAAAAATTCTTGGCCTCCCCATTTATAAAAGGAGATTAACATCTCTTTTACACCCCTGAAGGTTGCTGCATGAGGCTTAAATGTGATGTTTGGCACCTTGAGTGGTGCTAGTCGGCCCTCTTGTTATTACTAATGAAGGTGGCAAATGCTGGGGATGCCCTGCCTCATATCCCTCAGTCCACCTGGCTCCCCTGTGGCTGTAGAGAGCTGTGTTGTGCACATACACAGCTGACCACATCAAGCACATGTGCCTCTTCCTCTGCCCAGAGATTTCTCTGATGTTATGGGAGCTTATACGGACCACGCTGGACAATCCTGAAGTGCCAACATTTAATGCTTTCAGGGCAGCCTTTAAGCCATGAGGAGGGACAAGGGCCAGTAATTAAATACTCCAGCTTCTGCATAATGATCATTCTTTAGTGTTTTCTACAGGGGTCCTCAACATGACTGAGCTCACAGTACTAATTCATGAAGCCTTTTGCTTTTCTCCTTTCCCTTATTCTTCACTTATGCTTGCCGGGGTGGTCTGCACCCAAGTCCTCATGTCAAGGTCTGTTTTTGAGGCACCCTAGAACAACGAGGAAATTGAGGCTCAGAAGATTTACATGGTTTGTGCCCCAGTACACAGTTAAGGAGTGGTGGGCCCGGGATTTGAACTATGGTTTCTTAGGCCCAGAGCTCTTGGGCCTCATCACCAATGACTCTACCTCTAGTTCTAAATGCTTATTATGTACCTATATTCACTAATTTTGTTTGTTCTTTTATGCTTTTATCTTCTTCTGTAAACCACAGTAATGAAGCCATTTCATAGAGAAGGAAAACACTTCTCCTTTTCTTTTCTGAAAACTTAACTGATATCGTTTGGATGTTTCTTCCCCTCCAATCTCATGTTGAAACGTGATCTCCAGTGTTGGAGGTGGGGCCTGGTGGGAGGTATTTGGGTAATGGGGGTGGATCCCTCATGAATGGCTTGGTGACGAGTGAGTTCTCACTCTATTAAATAGAGCTGGTTGTTTAAATGAGCCTGGCACCTCCTCCTCTTTCACTCTCACTTCCTCTCTTGCCAAGTGACACACCTGTTCGCCCTTTGCCCTCTACCATGATTGTAAGCTTCCTGAGGCCTCAACAGAAGCCACACAGATGCCAGCACTGTGCTTCCTGTATAGCCTGCAGAACCATGAGCCAAATAAACCTCTTTATAAGTTACCTAGTCTCAGGTACTCCTTTACAGCAATGCAAAATGGATGAACACATCAACCTAACCTAGCCTTCCTGCTTCTCCCCCTTGACCGCCACAACACTTCCACTCCAGAATGGGAGACCCCATGAGGTTCTCTCTGCAATACCCAATGTAGCCCGAGGGGTGAAGCCATTTTGGCCCTTGGAGCAGTTACCTGAGTCAAGCCCTTAGCAGGGCCTGCCCAATAAAAAGCTAAATAAACTGTGAATCTTGCCCTGAGGATGTGAAACGTTTTATAGAGAAGAGCAAAGCTGGAATAATTGGCATTAGTACACTGCTCAAGTCAAACAGATGTATTGCAAATACTCAACATTCTTGATCCTCAAAATCTATGAGTATAATAAATATCGTTGTTTTGAGGCTGGGTGTGGTGGCTCATGCCTGTAATTCCAGCACTTTTGGAGGCTGAGGTAGGCGGATCACTTGAGGCCAGGAGTTCAGTTCCAGCCTGGCCAACGTGGTGAAACCCTGTCTCTACTAAAAATACAAAAATTAGCCAGGCATGGTGGTGCACACCTGTAATCCCAGTCACTCGACAGGCTGAGGCAGGAGAATTGCTTGAATGCAGGAGGTAGAGGTTGCAGTGAGCAGAGACTGCACCAGTGAGCAGAGACTGCACCACTGCACTCTGGCCTGGACAACAGCGTGAGATTTTGTCTCAAAAAAAAAAAAAAAAAAAAAAATCATTGTTTTGACTTGTTCAGTATGGTTTGGTACACAGCAGTACTAGCTGCAATGCCCTCCCACCTTCTATGTCCTGCGTTCATGAAGAAAAAGATAACTCGAATGCATGGCACAAATAAATAATCTTTAATTTCAATAAATAGCTCCCCATCACACCAGCCATTATGCTGTGGGAAAAGATACAGAAGCATCCAACAGAGAGAGAGGAAAGAGAGAGAGAGAGAAGACCTATTCTAACTACACTAATTCCTTAGCACGAGAGACATGACATTGGTTCACAGACAAACACAGAAGTATCCTCAGAGTATGACTAAGGAAGAAGATCATCATGGATGGGGTGTGATAGCCATTTTAATCCATGTATCAGGTCCTTTGTATGTCTTTTGTGGGTCACAATCACCATGATTCGGTCAAAAAATGTTACTTTTGCTCTATCATATCCTATTTACTTGACACACACATTACTGTTATCCAAGGTGGGGTCTCTGACAGACAGGAGGACACTGGTTGGACTCTCACTGGACAGGAGAGACAGAGAGAAGGCAGTGCTCAGGGCTGAGGTCCCAGCCCATCGCCATGCTCTCCAAGAGGACACATAGGCACACACGTCTTCGCCTGTGAGGGCACATGCACGAAGACATACACATATATACCCACAGGGAGTTTCCTGGGATGAGCTAACACAAGGACAATTCCATTAAGCCAGGAGAGGCTTCTGACACTGGCATGGTTTTGGTTGCCATTTGGCTTCTCCAAATGGTCCATAATCTAGTTATCACATTTACTAAGGAGAAGACAAAGATACTTACACCTTTAGAGAAAAGTATCAGGTTTGAAGAACCCCAGGGAACAGCAGCCTGTTCAGAAGTTACCCAGTGGGCGTGTGTTTTGGGAGTGGGGAGTGGTCAGGTCTCCCACACACTGGCCAAACTCTTGGTAAATAATACAGTCTTGATGGAGGTTGGCACCCTTTGGGAGGTCCTTTCTCTGGCCTGAGGGTTGAAAGTGCATTTTGGGGCAGGAATATTGACAAGAACGGGCAGTGCCAATAAGTCCGACGGCAGAGCCCACTGAGCTTGTGATCTACTACGGATGGGGCTTCTGGAAAGTTCCCAGGCCTCACTGACTGAGGGCGGCTATTTTGTGACCAATAGTCTGCTTCCTCTCAGTTCTGAGAGGACTTGGGGAGTCTGTGTGTCTGTGTGTGTGGACATGTGTAGACATGTTGTGAGTGTGTATGCAGGTGTGGATGTAATAGTATGTGACACATTTTTTTCCATCTTTTTTTTTTTTTTTAAACGAATGAAAGCTGCCTTCCCTGCAGCCCTCAGGTCACCTCCAGGGAGGCAGGAGACACGCGGTCACACTCAGCTCGAGACCTCAGGCTGTGCCACTGCTCCACGGCTGTGCGGTGCGTGTTGAGCATGCGCCTCCAGTGGTTGGACTCAGAGGGGCCTGAAGAGTACTGGCCAATGACGATCCTCCCGATGAAGTCATTGCTGCTCTTCATGTTATGGCCGAAAACTAGGGAGTCAGAGGGTCGAGGGCAGGAGAAAGGCAAGAGAAAGGAGGGGAACAGAACAGAAAGGCAGAGAGAAGACAGAGGCCATTAGTCTACACATTCGTCAAGTGCAAACTTGGCGGTCATCATTTAGGGCACGTTGTCTTTTTCCTTTCCTCGGTGAGAACTCCAACTCCCTCATCTCATCCTCCTGCGAGTCTCTGCAACAGCTGCACCTGGCTTCCTGCCATCCCATGCCAGCCAGATTCTTACCTCTCAGCCTTGGCATTGGCTGTTCCTTCTGCCAGATAGCTGCACCGCCTGCAATATGCAGCCTTAAACGTATGTCCCACAGCATCACCACACTGCATATAGAGCTCTGTAAGTGGATAGTTCTAGTGGAACAGTGAGCCTGTCAATGTAGTCCAGTTGAGCGATTAAACAAGGGTTTCTCAATCACGGAACTGTTGACATTATGGGCGGGATAATCCTTTGCTGTAACTGTCCTGTGCATTGTAGGATGTTTAGCAGCATCCCTGGTACCTACCTACTAGATGCTGATAGCAGCTCTCTCTACAGCTGTGACAACCCAAAATGTCTTCAGACATAGCCAAATGTCCCCTGGGGAGACCAGTGCATCCCAAATGGGAACCACTAGGTTAAGCCATGGTCCATGGGGCCAAATATCCTGGGCGCGAATCCTGGCTCTGTCATTTGACCAAGCTCTGGGACTCCGAGGCAGGCGAAGTAACCTCTCTGAGCCTCAGTTTCTTTGTTAGTTAAACAGGAATTTTAGTAGTGCTTCTCTCATAGGTCAATGTGCAATTGCTATGAAATATGTGTAAAGCTCTCAGCACACAGTGCCAAGCAAGTGGTAAGAGCTCAACAAATGTTACACTGCTATTTCGATCCTAAATTTCTGTCTGTTGACCTTTTATAAAAGAGACCTCATGTCTCCTCTGTTCCATTAAATGGTGGAAGTTTGCTGAGAGTAATGGCTATGGCAGTTTCTTCCACCCCTTGTTGTGCTGCATGTCTCTTTGAAAGGCTTCTCTGTTAATCCCAACTTAAGCTTAATTTGTGTCTTTCAAGCCTAATGAGATGGTTAACTTGATTTAGTTTCCTGGCCAAGTTCCGCCTAATTCTGTATCTGTGTGTGGGTAGTCCAGGCATGCCATCTCACTAATGGGAAAGCAGGCTACGCCTGTGTTATAAAGGAAGGGCTACAGAATGGGGAATATCACAGATTCACCCAGCGTGAGCCGAGCAAAGGCGGGCTAGATCCCAGGAGGGATGCCGAATATCATATAAACCAACTAAAATATGCATCCAAAAACAGAGCTTGAATGCTAACAAGCCTCTGTTCTCCCCTGTGGATTTCACACCACGAATTCCAAATGGTGAAAATGAGGGAGAAAAAGAAAAATGGAAAAATAAAAACAAAAACTCCATCCATCGTCCAAAAGCCAAAAAGACTTAGGGAAAACCAGGCTACGTGAAATACTATGTCATCTTCATCAAGAGGGGTGGGTACCTGTCAGCTCTGTGGAGAAAAAATGGACCGTGTATACTTTTTGTACATTTGGTAACATGTTCAGTATGCATAGGTGGACCTCATTTACATGCAAATTACTTATAAAAAGAAATAATAGGACTGGAAGCTTTGCTTAATAAATGAAATTGCTAAGGAGCTCTCGGCCTTTGAAAAAAAAAATGAATAGATAACACTCAAGGCTTTTTGGAATGACACTCAGTGGCCAGTGTAAGGTTTGATCTCACCAAACGAGGACAAGTTACCAAAGTCCCCTTCCCTGCAAGCCTCAAATCTAAAATCAGATACTATCATGAGGCCACTTTAGGTCCCATTTGGTTTTCTTCTTTGGGGGCAAAATGTTCTATCTTCTTCTTCCTCTCCAAAGTTCAAGACAATACAGAAACTTCCCTTGTAAATGGGTATGGGTTCTACTTCTTTGTGAAAGGGATTTAAGAGAGGAAATTCTGACTGGGCACGGTGGCTCCCATCTGTAATCCCAGCACTTTGGGAGGCTGAGGCAGGTGGATCGCTTGAGCCCAGGAGTCTGAGACTAGTCTGGGCAACATGGAGAAACCCCACCTTTACTAAAAAATACAAAAAAATCAGCCAGATGTAGTGGTGCATGCCTGTAGTCCCAGCTACTCGGGAGGCTGAGGTGGGAGGATCACCTGAACCTGGGGAAGTCAAGGCTGCAGTGATGGTGCCACTGCCTTGGATCTAGCCTGGGTAGCAAAGTGACCTTGCTTGTCTCAAAAAAAAAAAAAAAAAAAGAGAAACTCAGTCTCAAGTCCTCTCATGTGCTGCTGGTGGAAAAGCAAGTTAGATCAAATTTTGGGGTGGTTTACAACATCCGTTCAAAATAAATACATCATAATTCATAACTCAGTATTTCACTTCTAGGAATTGATTCCATAGAATTTTCTGCACAACTGGACAAAAATATACATACAAGGATATTTTATATAGCAGGAGTAGGCAAACTAGAGCCTCCAAGTCAAATGTAGACTACTACCTGTTTTTGTAAATAAAGTTTTATTGGGACACAGTCAAACCCATTTGTTTACATAATGCTGCTTTTGTGCAAAAAGGGCAGAGTTGATGTCTTAGTCCATTCAGGCCGCTGTAACAAAATGCCATAAACTGGGTGGCTTATAAACAACAAAAACTTATTGCTCACAGTTCTGGAGGCTGGGAAGTTCAAGATCAAGACACTAGCAAATTCGGTGTCTGGTGAGAAGCTGCTTCCTCACAGGTGGTATCTTCTCACTGAGTCCCCACATGGTGGAAGGGACAGACTAGTTCTCTGCGGCATCTTTTATAAGGGCACTAATCCCAATTATGAGGGCTCCAACCTTCATGACCTAATCATCTCCCAAAGGTCCCACCTCCTAATGTCATCACTTTGTGGGTTAGGATTTCAACATATAAATTTGGCAGGGTGGGGGACAACTATTCAGACTGACCACAGCAGCTGAGTAATTTGGAGGCCATGTGGCCCTCAAAGCCTCACATATCTGCTATCTGTCCAGTTCATCCATGTTGTAGTGTTACTTTTTACGGCCAGCTAACATTCTGTTGTATGGATATGCCATGTTTTGCTTATCTATTCATCAGATGATGAATATTTGGGTTGTTTCCACCTTTTAACTATTATTATGGATAATGCTACCGTAAACATTTATGAACAAGTTTTTTTTTTTCTTTTCTTTTTATTTTTGAGTGGGAATTTCACTCTTGTCACCCAGGCTGGGGTGCAGTGGCACGATCTTGGCTCACTGCAACCTCCGCCTCCTGGGTTCAAGTGATTCTCCTGCCTCAGACTCCCAAGTAGCTGGGATTACAGGCGCCCATCACCACACCCAGCTAATTTTTGTATTTTTTGGAAGACATGGGGTTTTGCCACATTGACCAGCCTGGTCTCGAACTCCTGTCCTCAGGTGATCCGCCCACCTCAACCTTCCAAAATGCTGGGATTACAGGCATGAGTCACCATGGCTGGCCTATGTACCAACTTTTTAAAGTCATACATTATGATCCATTTATATGAAATGTTCAGAATAGGCAGATCTTTAGAGACAGAAATTACCATTAGTGGTTATCAAGGATAGAGGAAAGAGGGAATGGGGAGTGATAGCTAATTGGCACAGAGCTCCTTTTTGGGGTGATAAAAATGTTCTGGAATTAGATAGTGGTGTTGGTTGCACAACCTTGAAAATATACTAAAAAGCACTGAATCATATACACCAAAAGGGTGAGTTTTAAGTTATGTGAATTTTATGTCAATTAAAAAAAAAACTGCTCCTTATAGAGAAGTTTGCTGACCCCTGCACCAGGGCATTGTTTATAAGAAAGAAAAACTGGAAATGACAAGACTGTCCCTGAGGGAGTGTAGCTGGAGCTGGTGGTGCCCTGCCTACCCCTCAGCCCACCTTGGAGGCTGCTCATGTTTTCTGTGCATAGTGTCCTACCTCAAGCACCTGCAGCTTCCTGCCTGAGCCACGCCAGCTTGTCTATGCTAACTGTGATTTATGGTGAGGACCTTGGGCCACTCAACATTAGCTTGACCTCTGCAGGAGCTGGAGACTAGGCTCAGCTACCCAGATAGTCAGCCATGACTATATGACCGACCTCCTCTAACTATGCTGGAAACCAATGCTCGGGTGACCTTCTTTGGGTGGCAATACCCTGAGTCTGTTGTCACACATCCTTGCAAGGAGAATCAGGCACTGCTCATATAACTCCAGTTGAGGAGAACAACTGGAAGTTTGCACCTGTCTCTCTTGGACTCTTTCCTATGACAAAGAGGACTCTTTCCCCTTTCTTAGTCTGCTGGGCTGCTATAACAAATTACCATAAACAGGGAGACTTATAAACAACAGGAATTGATTTCCTAATGGTTCCAGAAGCTAGGAAGTCCAAGATCAAGGTACCAGCAGATTCGGTGTCTGGTGAGGGCTTGCTCTCCTTCATAGGTGGTGCCTTCTCATGCAATAGAAGCAGCAAGGCAGTTCTCTTGGGTTTCTCTTATAAGGGCACCAACCACATTCATGAGGGCAGAGCCTTCATGGTCTAATCACCTTCCACATGGGGATTAGGATCCAACATAAGACTTTGGGGGGAACAACACATTCAGACCATAGCAGCAATCTTTCACTTTGCTGATTTTAATCTGTATGCTCTTTCTGTAATAAACTGTAACCATGAGAATGGTTGCAAGTTCTGTGGTGAATCATTGAACCTGAGGGTGATTTTGAAGACCCCCATACTGCAGATATCCACTCGTCAAACGTCCTTGATTCGTTTTCCTCCTTTTCCTGTCTCATTTGCCATTCCCTTACTCAAGCTTCCTGAGGTCACCTCCTAGTAGCCTACTTGAGCTCAAGTCATTAAGTTTGTCTTTGGGAGTTACCTAGAATAAGACTGGAGGAAACAAATTAAGTAACTTCTGAAGTAATAATACCACGGAAATCCATGTTGCCTTTAAAAATGAGACAGACTTATCTATGTGAAATGGAAAAATCTCCAAGACATATTGCTAGGAGACAAAAGCACATTACAAAACAGTATATGTAAGCACAATCTTTTTGTTAAAAAGAATGTTAATATACGTAAAGAAAACAATATCTGGATGTTCACCACACTGTTTAGAGTGGCTCTGTCTGGGAAGGGGGAAACAGAGGAAAATTTCCACTTTCTGTATCATATAAGTATGTACAGTTTGAACTTCTTACAGCAAGTACATATTAGTTTGGAAAGAAAACAAAGGAAAAATAAGTCACCATTAGAGAATCCACATGTAAGTCGCCAGAAGGGACGAAAACTAAAAGGAAGTCTAATATCCTACGCTCCTCATCCCAATTTGTAGAGTAACTTGGCTGGTGAATCACTTGGCCCTTGAAAGATGGGAGCGCTTGAGTGATTCAGCCTTTCTGATGGGAGGCAGTTTCTGCCATGGCCATCTGAGTTAATTAGCAGGCACTGGAACTTGCAAATCACTTGGTAAAGTTATGGCAATCTTAACAGTCTTAAAAAAAACTAAATGCAAATTATAATAAAGTGAAGCTGAAGATAACTCATGACTTCTATTAGAAAAGTTGCCTGGGAGAATATCAAGATTGCCATCACTGTAAATTCTAAGAAGTGTGTTGGAGAACATAGAGAATTAAAACTAGACATGTCAGGGGCCAGGTGCAGTGGCTCACACCTGTAATTCCAGCACTTTGGAAGGTCAAGGTGGGAGGATCGCTTGAACCCAAGAATTTGAGACCAGCTTGGGCAACATAGCAAGACCCTGTTTCTACAGATTTCTTTTTTAAAGACTAAACATGTAGAATCCAGAAAGGGGCGTAGGGACAGTGGATCAGATAACCCAGCCCTCTCCATGTTATAAGTAAGGAAACAAAGTCACATAGCTAATTGGTGATAAAATTTGCAGTATTTAATAACCTGTGAATGAAACCAATTCCTTATAATCACATTCCTAAATTCGTTCTCTTTAGAAACATCCATAACTAAAAATTTTGTTGTAAAGTACTGCCACCAAATATTCCTACTGATGGTTATGGGGGACTCCTTTTAATGTAGTCACTAATGTATTTCTGGATATTGTAAGCCAAAAATACAATTCTAAGCCCCCTAACCATCTGAATGGACCTCTCCTCTTGGCCAAGGGCATTCCAAAGGTGACCTGAAAAGGTAGTTCAGGCTGTGATGGGAAGGGGAAGTCAGACATGCCACCATTAACATCAAGACAGATCTTAAGACTGATAGAACTAATTCTTTTTTTTTCTTTTCTTTTTTTTATTTTTTGAGACAAGGTCTCGCTCTGTTACCCAGGTGCGGTGGCATGATCTCAGGTCACTGCAACCTCTGCCTCCCAGGCTCAAGTGATCCTTCTACCTCAGCTTCCCAAGTAACTGGGACCACAGGTGCACACCACTATGCCTGGATTTTTTTTTTTTTTTTTTTTTTTTTTTTGGTACTTTCGGTAGAGATGGGGTTTCACCATGTTGCTCAGGCTGGTCTCTAACTCCTGAGCTCAAGTGATCTTCCCGCCTTGGCCTCTCAAAGTGCAGGGATTACAGATGTGAGCCATTGTGCCCAACCAGAAAAGACTCTTTAAGTCTGATAAGAAACATTTACAATCTATTCTCTCTGAAGCCTGCTACCTAGAGGTTTTATCTGCATGATAAAACCTGAGTGTCTACAACCCTTTATTGTAATTTAGACATTGATTTCAGGTCTTTAGATAATAACCAATTGCCAGTCTTTGAATCCACCTAAGACCTGGAAGTCACCCCACACGCTCCCCAGTCCCTGCTTCCAGCTGCCCCATCTTTCTGGACTGAACCAACGTACCTCTTACATGTATTGATTGATGTCTTATGTCTCCCTAAAATGTACAAAACCAAGCTGTAGCCTGACCACCTTGGACACATGTTCTCAGGACCTCCTGAGGCTGTTTCATGCACAGGTCCTTAGCCTTGGCAAAATAAACTCCTAAACGGATTGCGACTTGTCTCAGATACTTTTTGGTTTACAAAATGTACACACTCTAAGTGTACCCTAGTCATCTGGAAGCAATTTCTCAACAACCTGTACAATCTGAAGTGTGGCAAAAAAAAAAAAAAAAAAACCATCAAAACAGTCAGAATTGATGTCACAAGTCTATGCACAAAATCCATGAAGAGGGGCTTTCTCCAAGAACCTATTTAATGCTCATGGATTTAGACATAATTCAAATTAACTCAGTCATCTGGTTTTCCCATCTGGAGTAACTTAATATAGTGGATTGTGAGTACCAGATAGACACAAGAACTCAAAAAACTACAATAGAATGAAACCATTTGGTGAAGGGGCAAATAACATTTTCCTCCTTCACAGGGCTGGGGGCTATGCTCAGAGTGATCATTTATTTTTATAATTATGATCATGAATCCATTAGAATGTTCTGCTGAATGGACCAAAGGAAGTATGGGAATTTTGCTATCATACACAGTTAAAAATGTTAAGCCTCGTTTACAGCTTAAGGGGAAAGTGATCAGTTAGTGGAAACTACTCTCACAAACTGCTTTTAGTTCTCTCCCAATGATTAGAGAGTGGCACCTTGCACAGTACCTTGCTCTAATGTTTTCTATCCGGATTTTGCTGAATCTTCAGCATCCTAAGGCTACCCTCTGGGGACAGGCAAGTACCCGGAAGTCCAGTTCCCTTCCTCAGACAGTGCACGGACACACCCTGCCTATTCCACTTTTAGGAATTTGAGACACAACTTACCTGGAAAGAGTTATCAACATATCTATTTCCACCGTACCACAGCAATTTAAGTTGGGGAAACACAACCAGGAAACAAAAGTGTGGTGGGAGGGACCCACCAGGGCTCAAAGGTCAGGCTTTGAAGGAGCCCAGGATAAAGATCAGTTTATTAAGCACCTACTGTGTGTTAGGGCCACGGCTAAGCACGTCAGTGGATTGACTCATTTAATCATCACATCAAACTTCCAGAACAGGGTTTCTCACCCTTGATACTGCTGACATTATGGGCCAGATCATTCTGTATTGTGCGGTGCTGTCCTGAGCACTCTAAAATGTTTGGTAGCACCTATCATCCCACGCTAAATATCATTAGCAATTCCTCCATCTCCCCTGTTTCTCTTTTTATTTTATTTTATTTTATTTTATTTCATTTTATTTTATTTTATTTTTGAGACAGAGTCTTGCTCTGTTGCCCAGGCTGGAGTGCAGTGGTGCAATCTCGGCTCACTGCAACCTCTGCCTCCCGAGTTCAAGCGATTCTCCTGCCTCAGCCTCCTGAGTAGCTGGGACTACAGGTATGCACCACCACGCCTGGCTAATTTTTGTATTTTTCAGTAGAGACGGGGTTTCACCATGTTGGCCAGGCTGGTCTGGAATACCTGACCTCAGGTGATTCGCCTGCGTCAGCCTCCTGATGTGCTGGGGTTACAGGCATGAGCCACCATGCCTGGCCTCCTCTATCTCCCTTGTGACTGCCAAAAGTATCTCTAGACATTGCCAGATGTACCCTGGGGATACAATTGCCACCCTTCCCACCCCCCACCTCCCACATTTGAGAAGTGCGTTAAGGCAGTTGCTTTCACTGGCTCATTTTACAGCTGAGGAGAGTGAGGTCTAGAGGGTGAAGGGAGATCACTCACTGTTTCAGTCAAAATCTAAGTAGCCTGAATGAGTCAGGGACAAGTTGAGGCTTTCACCTGTTGATATTTGCTGTAAAAACGAATTTGTTCTTTACCACAGGAGCTAAATTCTTTGGTCGCTAATTTAGTTTGCCAAGGCAGACGGTTCTGGAAGGGAAGCTGGATGACTTAGAATGTGGGTGTAATAAACACTGCAAATTAAAAGGAAAAAAAAAACCATCTTTATCGGTGGAAGCAGACTCCACAGTTTCTCATTTTGCATTTGGTTCACAAGGTAATGAAGGACTCTCATCTGTGCCCTAGGCTCTCACTGCTCCCATATATGCAACTCTGAGTCACAGCACAGTGCAGGGACACCCCCAGATTATGGCTGGCACCCCAAACCCTCATCACTGTGCCCTGCGATCTACCTCTTTGATGCTAGGTTAAGATGTTCCCCTATTTCTGAAAGAAAAAAGGAAAAAATGCACAGCAGGACCCACCCTGGGCTGTTTCATAGTCCTGCCTACTTCCTCATCGTCAAGGGGTACCCACAATTCATCATCAGGTTGTTCATGAGTTATCTGAACTGTTGGAGGAGACATAACGCAGTCTACACGGGCCTGTTTCTTCCCCCCTTTCCTTCTTCCTACAGGGCAGCTCTGACACACTGCAATACAGGTGGTCCTCATTCTCTTTTCAACTTTTGCAAAACCTCTTCTCACTAGAGCACTGCCTTTTTGTTTTTCTTCTTTCAGAAACCTAGAAGCTTTTTCAGGTTTTCTTTTTTTTTTTCTTTTTTTTTTTTTTTTTTTTGGGGGTTTTTCCCCTTCTCCCCCCGTGGGGTGGCGTAGGGGCATAACCGCTGCCCGCTGAGAGCACCCCCCCCCGGGTTG